>NC_142089.1:80005629-80255629 GCF_054644295.1 Miniopterus natalensis
TGCAATAACTCCCTCAAAATACACGGAGTGACACTGATCCTAAATTAGTCAATAAAAACCCTATTCCTTATTTCATAAATTAATAAAATATTAAAAGCTTACATATTTGTTTTCAGGTGCAAAAAATAAAACATGTTTGTAAAATAATAATTTTATGCCACTGATAATGTTAGCTATTCAGTAACACTGAACAATTATTTATTGGACAGCTCCTATGTGCCAGGAACTGTACAGACCTTGGGGATAAGATGATGAATAAAAGATAAGGCCTTGTTCTCAGGTGTTTACATTATGGTGGTGGAGGCACAAAATAAAACAATAAATAAATAAGCAAAATACAGTAAAAAGTGCTATGGAGAGCCTGTTTTATGGGATCGTCCTATCATGAGCAACTTACGGTGCTATCTCCTGTATTCTCACAAATTCTACCAGGTAGGTTTTATAGAAATAGAAATTAAGTCATTTGAACAGATTTTTTTTAGTGGAATACAATTTTATTGAAGACTTAAACTGTGTTTCAACTATTGTGCTAAATGCTTTACTTACATGCATTTCTACTTTGGTAAACATATTTAAAATACGAAGGTTTAAATAATTTTAAGAAAACAAAATAAATGTAATTCAGGGTAAAAAATACAAACAATGGAAAAATAGTACTTTTTATAACTGATTTTTTCTACATTAAAGAGGAATTCATATAGTCAGCACTACTATATATTCTATATAGAATTCAGGAAGTTAATATCAAAATACCAATTTTCTGAAACAACTTCAAAGTATAAAGAGGCTTGAACTTAGTATCACATTAAACATTTATATAAAAATTTATAATTTATATTAAAATGTATATAAAAAGGTACAAGAAACGAATGCTTTAATTTAAAATGTTACATGTTACTCTTGAAGGTTTCAGGACTTTAAATTTCTGACTAAAAAGGAAAAGACTTCCTAGTTTCCTGAAAGTACACTATATACCATTCTTACAAAAAATATAATTATCATTAAGTAAATTTTCAGAAAAAGTTTTTCTACATAACTGATATGTTTACAACTTTAATCTAAGTTGTTTAAGATTAAGGTATTTATGTAGCTTAATTTAAGTAACTCGGATTCTTAAACTGTTAAAGACTGATTTATCTTTCCCTGAATTAAGAATATGCTGTTCTTCTATTAGAAACCATAGCATAATTTTCTCGGATATCAGTAAAAGAAAGATAACATGAACTAAGTTCTTAATTGGTGGTGTTGAAGTACCAGCAAGTAGGTCACAGCAGCAGGAAGCTAGAACAGCAGTCCACCCCCGGGACTAAGGGCATCTGTAACACATCTGCAAGGCGTGTTTCTGCTGAGTGGCCAAAAGAGGGAGCTTCAGCACTGCACACAGACACTGCCCAGCAAGCAAAGAGGCCATTAACTCAAATGGGTTTTACTCCCTACCATTTTGAACCTTTTTTCTGTCAAAAAGAAAGGTCTTATGATGAGTTATTTTACAGGAAATTAATAGAATTATCCTTTGAAGAGAAAATTAGTGAAAACATTTTAAATTTCAGTTGTCAGAAATCAAGTATATTTAAAAAACCCTCGAAGATTCAGATTCCTTTTAAATTTTTACCCCACAAAAGAATTAACAAATATGAAGTGGTTTTGATAACAAAGCATTACTAAAAAGAACCAAAAAAAAAGAATGAAACAGAAAAACATTTTCTGTAACAAAATCAGCAAAAGGTTTTAAAATATCTTACAAGAAGTCAGTTTATTTTCTCTTGATTGTTTAACCTCACAATATGATAGCAATACCTCCTGATGTGCTTAAGAGAAATATGTCTATTTCTCATGGAAAATATATGGTTATAAATGAGAATAATTATGAAGTTTCATAATATCATGCTCTGATTTACATGCAGCTTATATGCAACTGAACAGTAGTATTTAGCACATTTTCCCTGAAAACCTACATTATCTGTCCCTTGATATCCAGCTGAGGACAGTGTTTAACTGTATACACACACTTCAGTTTTTTCATTAGAATGTTAGCTCGCAATGGGACATTTTTTAGGTGTGATAAACTAAAGTATTTGTAAAATTGCATCTGACTTTGTCTTCTGCAAACTTAATACTGCATTAATATGAGTTACGAGAAGTTATGTTTTTTCTTGACAGTAAATTTTCTCTAGAAATGAAGTGCCTATGGTTTTTTCTCGATGGAAAATTTTAAGAGCCTTTTAACAAATAGGATTACAGCCTCTCTGCCCTCATTTGTGCTGATATTAACAACTGTTCCCTATATTTGAAACTGGGGAAGGGTTTAATTCTACTCAAGGTTCTCATGGCTATGCAATTGGTATGGGGTTTTGCAGCTAGCTTAAGGAGTCATAATAGGTGCTTTATCACCTGTAAAAATTAGGGCTTGCAACTATGCAATTTTTAAAGTCTTTTTTAGCTATAAAAGTCTGATCCTATTATATGAAGTTTAATTCTGAAACTTTAAATCACCACTGAGAACAAAATGGAAAATATGCTTATTCTGCTCACCACTGCTACAATTTAGGACACTGATTAGTGCTGTCATCTACATGTATAAAAGGTCTGCCTCTACACCGAGAGCATATAGAAAAACGAATCCTGAAAAGTGCATCAAGAAACTATTACAGGTGACCAAAAAAGTAACAGTGAAAACGTCATCAGAATTTTATGATTTTTATTGTGAACCTTACAGCTTAGATATTTTAAAGGCACTAAGGAGAGTAACCAATAAATGTACTCAGATAAATAAGTGCTTTCAAGATCCAAATTACTTGGCTATAACCTGTCAAAGTTATCTGAGAGGAACAACTCCAGAATAAAGACTACGCTAGAGAAAAAACTGTACACAGGAGCACACCCAACAGCATGAGCACCACCACTACAGTATTTGTATAAAAATAACAGACAAAATTCTAGAAGTTCTTTGGGTGTAGCTCTATCTTCTAAATTCCACAAACTAGTGTTAGAGTTACAATTTTACCAATATATCAAAGAAAAGGTAAGTATCTTATCTACAGATGCTTGAAAGAAGCATCTTGGAAGAAAAACTCCTTTAAGCACTTAAAATTTCTTGAAAAGACCAAGCTTCTTAATTACTGACAATCAAGGTCAATAATTTGATTCTCCAGTTAAATAAAGCTTCTATAACATGCTACTAGCACTCTCAAAAGAAACTCTTTTTCTAATTGTGAATACACAGGAGTAATTTAAAATATTAAAAACAAACAAAATTAGAAAAACCATTTTTGGATATAATACTACATTTTGCTTTAATATGAGAAAAACAGAAAATTTCTTTCAGAATTTGCAGAAGGTACTTTCTTCACAATACTAATAAAACAATCCTAGTCAGGTCACTAAAAGGATAAAAGCTGCAGTATAGAAATAAGTTTAAACTGCTTTATTTTCTAAGAGAAAATTAACTAATAATATTTTACAATTCGCTATTAACAAACTGAAACATTTGCTATTTTTTCCCTTCAACTGTGAGATTTCTACTAGATAAAAAGTCTTCAGCTTTATGCTAATCTATAGATCTGAAAAGATTTGCAAAGCTCAAAAACTTAAGGGTTTATATTAAAATGTTGATTCTTACCAAAAACTGATAGTGACGTTTAGAAGACTTTATAGAAAACGCTTATCATACCTAGTATTCCAAAGACTTCCAGGAAACCTTATCATGTATCAATCAAATCCTTTCAACTCAAGCTGTGCAAGTTTTCCCTATTTTAAATGAAAAGCAGTCAATATTTGTTTTAACAGGCCCTATATAACATAAAGGGCAGAAGAGACCTTTCTTCAGGGGAGCCAGCAAATGTGGAGCCAGGTGAATAAATTCACTGTATTTTCTCATCCTTTGTGCCTCTTGCAGGTTTTCTCACAGTCTAGGATAATGTGGGCAACACTGATCTATAGCCCCAACTCTCAAAAGGGCAGCTGACTTCCTCACTGCCCTTAAACACCTTTGAACACATTTTCCTGAGCACAGCGGGCCCTTGTCCCGTGTGCAGCACGACCACCCACTGTTGCTTGTTGACCAAACATGCAGGGCCAGGAGCCTCCACAGACACAGGCAGGATGGGATTCCTTTCAAGCACAACACACAGAAGAATTTCAATGCCAAAGCTGGGGGGCAGGGAGGGTGTATCAAGGCAGAATTACAAATTCCTCATGAATTAGACCTGTGTCAACAGATAAAAATGTTCTTTTTGATCTTATGCTTCTGTAGATATTTAAGGTTCCTATAGGAGCATTTCCTCAATTTAAAGGGGATCATTTAGTCAAATTAAACAAAGGGAGACATGTTTAACATGCTTTGCTTCACTCTTTAGGGTGTGAGGACTGTCCTTAATAGGTCCCAGGCAGAGATTCTGATGTAATATTATTCACAACAGTAGTTGACAAAAGAAGAACAATTTTAAAAGCAAATCCACAGGTGTGAACTTTGAAGAAGCATTTATTAGCTAACACTGGCTATCTAAGCAAGAACCGTAAAAGCTGGATGGGTGATTAAGCAAAACACAATTACTTGTTTTAATTACAGTGCTACACTTTTCTTGCAACTATATATATAGATTTAAGTAGAGAAAACATGCTTAAAATATATAATAGACTTATTACCAAAATGACAGAAAACAGAATTAAAATGTTTGTAATGATGAATTTTTTCAATTACGTTAACGCTAGCATTCAGTGTGTGCATGACATTCATTCTCAAATTCTTTTTCTCTTAAGGACAGGGGATGTGCTTTAGACACGAAGTGGCTCCCAGCCGCAAGAAGTCTTCTTCCAGATATACAGTAAGTAAGCCCAGACAGCAGAAGAGAACCAGCTGCCAGGATAACAAATTGAAAAGTCTTTTTGACATAAGCCTGTTGGCTGGTCTGATCTAACAAAGATAGATCATTCATTGTTAGGTAAATAGGATCTAGTATAAAATAGAAGAAACAAGCAAAGAGCACTTAATCCAACTCTTTTCTAGGATATTCAACAGCTGTTATTTTACTATACAGGATCTACAAATGAACACTATGGTATTCAAAAAGTAAATCAAATTCTCAACTCCTAGGTTACAGACTTAAAAACAACAAACTGCTTAAGTTACCAGCATTAATTACCAAACTTAATTTTAATTTGGAAACTAAAACTGTCTTTTCAAATTAAATTAAAAAGCAAGTCTACAATCATTATGTAAAAACCCGCTAATCTGCATTTAAATAATTAAAACTGCTTATATAAACTTATACTATTTATAAACAAGAGTGACAATTTCTAATAGTATGCATCAGAAATTCTAACGGCACACAAGTAGTTGTAAATTTAATCCATGGCACAATGAGTATCACCTGGGTTTTTTTCTCTTTGTGAAAAAAGACAAAAGGAAAGGGAAAATCAGACCACCAACTTTGCTGGAAAGTTTTTTTCATTACAATCATAAACTGGTACTTTTCTTCTGCTTCTCTCTCTTGAATCTATTTTCTTCTATACATACCTCATAGCTTATAAATCGTAAAGCAAATAAATAAAACCGCACTAGAAGCATTTAAAAGCATTTCATCTTCTAAAGCCAATTTAAAAAGTGCTCTGTAGTCACAACATGCAAAAGAACAAGTGTGCAGATAA
The DNA here is from genome assembly GCF_054644295.1 of Miniopterus natalensis. Taxonomy (NCBI): domain Eukaryota; kingdom Metazoa; phylum Chordata; class Mammalia; order Chiroptera; family Miniopteridae; genus Miniopterus; species Miniopterus natalensis. The sequence continues at coordinate 80,011,276 of NC_142089.1, forward strand.
AGCTGGGGCTGTGGAATCTACATTTGAAGAGATATAGTTGCAGGGAGAAGGTAAACATCAAATTAATGTCTCATATTGGTTCTTGCTGCAGGTGTGCTTTCCTGTTTTCTTTTAAAATCAATTTCTATTATTCTGTGTTCATACTGTTATGATAAACATTCAGAAGATGAACTATTTTTAAATCTCCAGAAAATAAACTTCATTAAAAAAAATCTTCCTAATGTACAACTTCATTATAGCAACTTTAAAATAAAAATTATAACATTATTAAAATTTAATATGTGTATAACGACACATCGTTACTGTTTTTTTAACCATGAAAATATTTTTATAGTCCCACAGAAAATTCAATGAATCTGCTGCCAGTTTTCTAACAGAGGTTGAAGTTTAATCAAGTATCAAGTAAAAGTCTACCTAACTCTGCATTATGGAAATACCAGAATTATATTTATTAATACTTAATACCTCACTAATTAAAAACAAACTCTAAGTTATGTACATAAAGGTCAAAAAGTATCAAGAAAACATGCAGTATGGTTGTACTGTGTAAATTCACAAAATTAAACATAAATTGTAAAATATAATTGATGTATGCATTTTATGAGCTTTTAAATGGAAAATACATATGGCCTTTTTATATCTTTAGGTCACTGCGTAAACAAACATTTTTATTTCAGCAAGTAACTCACCTAATTATCTACTCAATGTCTGGAATAATTAGCAGAGCAGGTATTAGCCCAGCCTCTACAATGTTCTCATTATTTTTCTTCTACAATAAATCCATACGGGGATAATTCACAATAAACTTTTTAGGTGTGACATAGCATATATATTTAAGTTTTCAAAGAATACCTGAGCCACATGTAAATGTATTTCCTTCTGTTATGTGGCTATTTTAAAGAATCTCTTGCCTACTTAAGTTACTGCTCCTATTCTAATGTCCACCCATGTGTCCCATCCTAGTATGTCCTTATGGAAAGTCCTAATTAAGTGCATATCTGAAAGAAGAGAGTAATTCCTCTGTGAGCAGACGGAAGCCTTTCCCTCGAATTATTTCACATAGCCAACATCTATTTTAAGAGTTAAACCCATTTTCAGAACAAAGGAAAAAACACCTTTGAAGTCTACCTTTAAAAGTCCTGTTTGGGAATGTCAGTAGGGGGTTAACCAAAGGCTTTTCCTGGCAAGAAACCTGAAGACTTAGTCTAATTTTGGATCTATTTCACAGGAATTTTAAGGGACAAATGACACTTCTTATAAGGTGGTAAAAGTTTTCCTTGTGCAACAGTTCAGGATACAGGGCTGGTCTGAAAACAGAGGAACCGAAGCAAATGGTTAACCGTTCAGGCTGCAAAAAAAAAAATCACTCTTCCATTAGTATTCAAGCTTTCAGGATGAGTGTTTAAAATGTTCATCTTTATTTCCTATCTTTGTCTCCCCTTAAAAAAAACAAAAGATCATACATGGGCTACAGAGAGGTAGGTCACGGAAGTGAGTGCAGAGTGTTAGGGGACAATGGCACAGTGAGCTGAAGGTGCAACAGTAATCCCGTTCTTGTGCCCTAGAGTTTTTAATATGGAAGATGCCACCCTCTTAGTATCTGCTATTACTATAAAAACTGGAATCCAGGGAAATCCTTATGCAGTGTTCATAAGAATATCAACCTCATGACCTCCCTCTGCTGACAAGTGCTTCATAAACAAAACAATCTTCCCTGGAAAAGGTACCTTTTCTATGTAGGACTGCTGTCTCTAAAATCTATCACCATCTTCACTCATGAAGTTTTCTCTGAAGACCACAAGATTAAATACAATTAAAAATTTTCCTCTCAAACCCCCAAGTAAAGACTTTAAGTCTCAAAAAAAGTATATATTAGAGACCAGCTTTACTTAAGACACAAAGAAACCTTTTCCTGTCTGAAACACTTCTAGTCTACCTATTTAAATTTGTATTTTATTTCCCAAGGCTGTCTCAATTCTTAACCACAGTCCTGCCTGTAGATTTACTTAAAAAATTACAACTATTTCTCTTCTCTAATGTTAAAAGGCCAAGCACAGACTGTAATACAAGGACTCAGAACTTCTTTAGATTTAGAAAACGGGTTCCTGAGCATAGCTGAGTAAAAATCTAAGCTTCGTAACAAAGCGCTAGGGAAGACGCAGGCATGGTCACCAGCATGTTCACCGTGTTCAGAAATCCTGTGAGATGGAAGCATGTGCTCCAACAGTAGAACACAGGCAGGTCTTGTGCAACGTGCTGTCCTCCCTCACTGACTCAGAGGGCGTGACTCTGGTGGGATGGTGAGAAGTCTGAACCACTCACTCCTCCTGCCACTTCTCAGGCATGAAGAAGCTGAGTTGTTACCTGGCTTCTCTGAGATACCGTCCTCACATGCAGAATAGATCTAAAGTCATCTATTGAACATCTGCTGGGAACAGACAATTTTCCAGTTTTCTTCCACAACTAAAAGGTCATAATTATGAGAGGATGTCCAATAGAAAGTCCAAATTACATTTAGGAGCCTTTCTCCATATTATATTATTTATATTATGGCACTTATAAATATCAATTAAGAGTCCATCATGAACAACTGGTCATAGCTTATATAAAAGAAAAATTGTGCTTATTCCCAGCAAACTTATAATTAAGGCAAATATTTTATATTTGCATATACCTCTACATATATACAGCCATATACCCATACTATATGGTATAATTACATAACCTGTATAAATGTAACTAAGTGTATATTAAATAGCTAACACGTAAAAAATGACACATGCAAGCATTAATGACGACAACCAGAAGAGTATCTTAGTGCAAAGTGGCCAGAGTGGACCATGTTTACAGGAGGCTAATCTTCCATCCAGGAAACACATATTCTTTCTATGTCTATGTAGGTTTTATGTCATTTGCCTTTGCACTGAGTATCAGTTAAAAAGCCATGGTATTAATGTACTTAGATACTGAAGATATTAAACTGCTTCTGAATTTGAAAATTACATGTACTTAAATATCTGATAATATAAAGACCTCACTAATAATATTTTAGGTAATGATAATGGTTTCGTTAAAGTTTTTTCAAAATTACATAATGAAATAATTATGGATGAAATGATGTGACCTACTTCAAAAATAATTCAGGGCGAGGGAAGCGGTAAAAACAAATGAGGGTACAGATAAGGTTGGCTATGAGCTGATAACTGTTGAAACATGGGGGGTTACTGTATTACCCTTTCTGCTTTTAAGTATGTTTGGAATTCTCCAAAATCAAATAATAAAAGCTCCTTCTGATGTGAGCTCGATAGAGCACACCAATCTTGCAATTCACTCATGTTGTTTACATTGGTGAAAGCTGCTGACAGCAAGAGAGGGCACAGGTAAGCATGTTCTTCTGACTGTCAAGGACAACTAAATAGTACCTATAAATATCTGACCAATGAATTTTGGAAGTTTACGTTGTCTTGTTATGAAACCCGTAGAGTAAGTTCAAAGGGTTGTTATTTTTTTACTTCCTAATCAAAAGACCAACTTATGAAAATAACTTTAGGTAAAGCCTGTCACTAACAAATGGATCCATTTAATGTACACTATTTTAATTCTTTCACAAGTGATGAGCAAGTTTTGCAACAAGCTTGGTCAGAATGAATTCAAAAAGTAGGATTCCAGTTACACATAAGCTACTGTTGTTTTTTTAAGAAATATTGATTTTAAGCAGTTCTGGATGAATACATACAGCAAAACACAACATCAAGATGACAGAAGGCATCATCAGATAAAGCTACTCTCCATTTATCGTCAAGAAAAATTCAGACCCCTGGCACTGTAACAGTGGTTATCCGATATTTCAGATATGGATGTGACAATGAGATATGTGAAATTTCCAATCTGAGTCTCTACGTTGCCCTCATAATATACACACAACGCCGAAATTCAAATATTTTCGTAACCAAATTATACAGATTGTTTCTTATAGGCATAAGCAGGAAAATCCTTTATCGGGCCATGTACCTTGCTAGTTGTCTGAAGAATATCATCACTGTATTTAGGGGAGTGGAGAATGAGGTGCTATTTATTGAACACCTACAAGGCATGTGGACTATGTCTCCATGCCTCTTTACCTGGATAACTGACGTTTATTATTTGGGTTCAATGGAAATATCACCTCCTTGAGAAAACTTCCTTGGATCTCCCCCTTACTGGACTGGAGTAGAATTGTGTAGTTCCCACTTCACAACACTTTTCAAAATTATACTTATGTAATAAGTACTTACATGATTTTTTAAAATATATTGTCTCTCCCACTAGACGACAAAGTCCAAGAGGTCAGAGGTCATGTCCGTCTTGCTCGCCACTGTACTTTCAGTCCCCTGCACAGCATCCGGTGCACTGATTATTAAGCCTGGCTGTACCTTAATCATCTGGAAGCTTTAAAAAATGCTGATGCCTGAACTCCACTGCCAGAGTGGAAAGTACTCTGATTCATGACAACACTGTGCTATGAAGAAGTAACTGTGAAGTCTTCACTGTACTTCCTTCCGTGCCAGGGCTGTTCTCACGTTACTTCCCTTACTCCTGGAAACCTTAGGAAGTGTCACTACGCCTTCTTTCATATCATCCATTTGGCATCTCAGGCCACTGCCCCTGCATTTGCCAAAGTCAACACCAGCCTCGGTGCTAAATCTAAAGGACACCTCAGTCTTATTCTTCTTTTAAAACCCTAGCTGATCACTCCCTCCCTCTTTGCTGTGGCGGGATCATACCCTCCTAGCCCAGGAATACCTCCTTCCCCCTGCGGGTTTCTCTTCTTCCAGCCCAGTAGATACTGCTCCCCAGGATTCTATCTTAAAGTTTGCTCCTTTGTTTTCCATTTTTTGGGGTGGAAGCATCAACTCCCAGGAACTATCTGTATGCAGGCCATATTCAAATATCTCTCTTTAAATCCAACTACGACTGAATGCCTTGACTTCACATCCAAACAAAAGGGAAAAAAATCGTTTTTCTCCTCTAGGCTCCCCAAACTAAATGCTGCCATCACCCTACCTAGCTGTTAAAGTCAGGTTCTAGTTTCTGAATGGCTCCAGGACCCATCCCCTTCTCCACATCCACCACCTCCATGCCAGCGAGATGCTTGAGCTGCCACTGCTGTTCCTCCCGCCCCTGCACTGCCCCGGGCCCACACCCTCCTATCCACTCACCACACGGAACACAGAGTAGTTTTGTTTTTTATAATCCTCACCCCAGGATATTTTTTCCACTGCTTTTCACAGAGTGGAAGAGAGAGAGAGCAACATCCATGTGAGAGAGACACATAGATTGGCTGCCTTCCACATGTGCCCTGACAGGGGCCGGGGATCAAGCCTGACACCGAGGTACATACCCTTGGCTGGAATCAAACCCGGGACCCTTCAGTCTGCGGGCCAATGCTCTAACCACTTAGCAACACTGGCTAGGGCCAGGGTGGTCTTTTAAAAAATAAACCTTATTGGGTCTTCCCCTTGCTTCAAACCTTTAATGGTTCCTACACCACCTTCTGGATAAGAGTCCAGATCCCTAAAGCAGTCGACAAAGTGCACCCAGGACCTGGCACCTCCTGACTTGAGCCGCTCTGGGCATGCTCTAAGCTCTGGAAACACAGCGTTCAGCAGCCTTCGCTTACTTTCTCTGCCTGGAATGGTTTTTAGCTCTTTCTTCTTCCCCACCTCTATTTCAATCGGCCAATACAGACACCCCGCAGATCTCAAAACCTGTGGCACTTTCTTCAAATCTTGGAATGTCACTTCTGTGACCTCAAAACTCCAGCTCAAGTAGCTGTTCCTAAGAGCTACTACGGACTTGGAACATCCAAGGCTTAGAAAGGAGCACACTGTCTTCTACTTGTCCCTTTCCCTGTTCCTCTCCTGCTGCTCTGGAAGCTTCACGTGAGCCAGGCTCTTGTCTGGCGTACAGACCACTGTATCCTTAGCACCCAACAGTGGCTGGTACACAGCATTCAGGGCATTCAATGTTGTGAATGCAGCTGCAACTTCTTCCTTCAAACTTACCTCGGGGTTTCTGCAAAGGTTGGTCCTTTATTTCAGACTGGGGTGGGGGGGGGCAGCAGCTACTGCACATCCTCCTGGCTCTTAGCCAGCATGGAGCCTGCTCTGAGACACCCTCCCACCCCAGCCATCTAACGCACACTCCTCGGTTCTCCTCTCTCATGACGCCGTTACTTTTCTTCATATTACTTAGCTAACCTTTGGATTTGGTTAGTGACATGTTTAATTCCACGTGGGCAGGGACCATGTCTGTTTTACAGATAATGGTGACTATCTGTGCTTAGCGTAGAGCCTGGTACACAGCAGGACTCAACATATATTCAAAAAAATAACAAGTGGACTATTAGCTGTCATCAACAACTAATACAATTTCTAACACCATGTTGCTTCTCACAAAAGTTTAACTGTCCCCTAACTAAATCTTTGTCAATACTGCCCGTCGACCATAACAACAGGCATATTTAAAGAACTTTCTGTTCTCTTATTCAGGTATAATGCTAACCAGGGGCAAAAAAACAAAACAAAAACCCCACAGATAGAGGTATCAAGAAAGGTATCTACTCATTCCTTTACTCATCAAGTGTTACAGTGACGGGTGACGGGCGCACGCATGGGAAGAGTGCAGCCTTGCCTTTCAGGTCTTGTATATAGCCCTCTCTGCAGCCGTGCATGAGCTGCAGGATCCATCTGTGTTGAGCTCCGATACACTGCCACGCAGGGTCACCTGGGGCGTGGAGGTCAGACAGGTACCTGAAAAAGAAAGGCCGAGGATGCCCGAGTGGGCATCCTCGACACAGCCATGAACAAGGGTAAAAGGAAAGCGAGCATATTTCAAAAAAATCACTTTTTTTAGAAAACCTAAAATTTTATCAGCTAAAATTTTAAGCAGTTGTTAGTATTAGTCTCTAAGGGATTCAAATTTTTCCAAGAAGTTAACAAATAACAATAAAATTGCATTTTATAAAACTAGGATTTATAAAATGACAACAGAGAAGACAAAGACCGCTTGCGATAATCCAATACACTCAGCGAGAACTTCCCTTTGTACGTATTTACACTCACTTCCCAGAGTGCTGCTCCTCAGTCCTGGCTTTCTATAAAGCACAGGTGGGAGCCAGCAGAGGACACCCAGGGAATATTTTTTCCATTTCAGTTGGTTTTTATTCCTCTCTGGTCTGAAACATGGTCACTAGATGGCACTGTTCTCTAGACAGTCTAAAAAAGGGTTAACTGAAACTTAAAGCCATTTCATTACAGAGAGAGACTTGGTGACAACAAGCACCTCTCTCAAGTCTAAATCCTAATCCATGATTGAGAAAATATTTCTTTAGAATATAGCATAGATGGGCATTTTTCATAGATTTAATGTAGTTCTTAAAATATTTAAAGCCTTCTTTGTACCTAAAATATCCAAACCCAGATAGACAAGTGAAAGATTTCAGTTGACAGATTTCTGCCAAGTATCATTCAAGATTTGGCACTCTGCTCTCACAAAATATATAAATATAACAAGTTAAATCTAATTAAATCAACTCCAAAAGCTGAATTTATCGTCTTAAAATTACTCTTACACCATAAGCTGTCTGTTGTCTTGAGGTTAAAGACTTTTGTTTGATGACACTTTAATTAATGGTTACAAGCTGTGACCTCTAGCCAAATCTTAAAAACTCAGATCACCCGATGCCTCTCTCCTTACTCAGACAGCCCAACGTGCAGCTAATCAGAGGAGAAACGCTGAGTAGTAGGTGAGCAATGAGTAAGATGTTAAGAAGAAATCTGACATCACATTAGGAACCATGCCCCTGCCCCTGCCCCTCCAGGCTAAGGAGAGGGCCGGTTTCTGAGAAGAGCTGGGCATTTCTTTGTCCTGCAAAAGAGCCCATTAAACAGCTTGGCTCACACCGCAGAGGCTGCCCCAGAGACAGCCTGAGAGCTGTCCCTTCAACTCCTCTATGTGACTCTCTATTTACAGTCCACAAATAGGCTGTGTCTGTACAAGTAAGTGAAAAGTCAGTGAACAGCATCCCTACAAGAAAACTACAGTCTAACAAATTACATTCAGCGAGGCATAAATAATTCATTTCAAAGCTTTCAAAACCCAGTCAGATTCTCCCTCTCTCATACGGCTTTCCTCTTTTATTGACTGGAATATAAATATGACAATTAGGATGTTGTGCCATTTGTCCAAAAAACGTGATTTTATTCTTTCTTGCTAAGGAGACCTTGTCTTCACATTCTCCTTAGATAGGTTTGTTTTGCCTCCAAATACTTCTGCAACACTTTCTCCTAACACTTTTGCTCATATAACCACCTCAGCTTTGTATTAGCTGCAAAATATAGGAATATCCTTTTAGGAAAGCCGCTTCCCTTAAATTTTTTACTTATTCTTTTAACCCTCACCCAAGGATATTTTTTCCATTACTTTTCAGAGAGGATGGAAGAAAGAGAGAGAAACATCGATTGGTTGCCTCCCAAACCAATTCCCACCTGCAACTGAAGTAAGTGCCCTTGACGGGAATCGAACCTGAGACCCTCAGTCCTCAGGCTGACGCTCTAACCACTGAGTCAAACCAGCTAGGGCTCCTTTTAATTTTAAACTACGGAATTAGGAACACAGATGATCTATTAAAAGGACTCTTTCTCGAGCAAGAGAAATCAATAAGCATTTTTTGCTTAGTAACTTTTAAAATTGTAAGTCTCTTTAATACGGTGACTAGGTGCTTACAAAATTTAATAATAATCCTCTTTCTATTGTCTTATTAATGGGTATTACATTGAAAGTTTTATAAAGAAAGATAAACATGTTCTCTCAGAAATTCTAGTGTTCAGTTTAAAAGTACAACCTGTGCTACACTCTTCCTTGGTTAAATGATGTAATCCAATAACTTTCTTCTTTTCTTTTAGTAAGTAGCTTAAAAATAAGTACTAGTTTCATTTCGAAAATATTTGTTTAGAATATGACACATATTGTTACCATTTCTTTGAAAGCTGTGTATTAAAGAACACTTTGTAAAAGACTTTTTTTGAGGGGAAAAAAAGTTAAAATATGTTGATGATGAGCATAGGATCAATATTTTAAAATTTAAGAAGCAAAGTTTTTAGTCCTATTCTGACATGATTTTTAGTAAGTGCCAGGAACAGGGTCACAGTGACATGGGAAGACATATATGAAACTTTGCTTCTTGCTAGAAAAAATGAAGATCAAGACAGAATAAGGAGAGTAAAAATAATCGGAATGTTTCTAATTAGATAACACAGAGAACAAGAGTAAGACAATACCGCGGTAATCTGAGTTCACGCATACCAAGCATAACTTCAGTTGTGTAAGAGAACCAACAGACGTGTGTTTGTTGGTGATAAAGCTGTCGCTGTTCCCATGAGGGACTCACAGTACCTGTCTCATAGATTCCAAAGTCCAACAGATAGCTGACCTGGTTGTGATGTTATTTTTTCTATTTATTAATAAAAAACTTAATTTCAAAAGACTAACAGAATTGCTCAACGTCTTCTCATAGCATCAAAAATAAAGATTAAAAATAAATGAAGTAATGGACATTGTTATTGACATTCTTGTTCTTTTTCCTTTAAAATAACAGGATAAAAGCATTTAAATAGGCCATTTAGAAGACTGTTTTTAAATACCTACCATCTTTTAAATGCTACCCAGTAGGTTAACCAGTCATAAGAACCACACTTCAGTTATCTATATAAGATAAGTGAACCACACTTCAGTAACTCACTACATAATGTAATTCATACACTCAATACAATTTAACTCATTACTATCAGCAAATTTAATAGAATAAATGTCAACAGTAAAATAAATACAAAGCATAATTAGAGAACACAGACAGAGCACTAACCAACTGTATCACAGATAAGACAATTAACTTTCCTGAAACTCTGTTTTTTTATATGGGTAAAAAAAAGCACTTGGATAACTAACACATAGTTTATTTCTACAAACCAGAAAAATCTTCAAATACATTCTTTCTTATGAAGGTAGCTTAGAGAAAAGCAAAGACAGGCTCTGAAAGTAGACAAACAGGAATCCTACTACTAGCTGTGTGTGCTGAACACACAATAAAATCTGAGGTGCCCTGGCCGGGGGCTCAGTTGGTTAGAGTGTTGTCCCATACACAAAAAGGTTGCAGGTTTGATTCCGGGTCAGAGCACATACCTAAATTATGGGTTCAATCCCTGGTCAGAGGCATACATACGGAAGGCAACTGGTTGATGTTTCTCTCACATCAATGTTTCTTTTCCCCCAACCACAACTATATGAGGCTCAGTCTCCTCACCAGTATACCCGGAATAATACAAACACCCCACATGGTGGCTGGGAGGCTCAGAAATGATAAACAGCACATCCAGCACGGTGCGCATGGTGGCCGGGCGCACTGCAGGCAAGGGGTAGTGGCAGCAATCAATTTCGGCATTCTCTACTCCACTGCGAAAGCCTCCTCTCCCTTTCCTAATAGGCAACACGAACATGCTGACAATGCCAATGGCTCGTGCTCCAGCATCACTAGGAACAGGACTGCATGTGGGGCCCTGTTCCTCCACAAGTGCAAGCAAAGCAGCAGCTTTCACACCAGACCCTCTTTCCATACTTGGGAATTATTTTCAATGGTCACATAGTAACAAAAGCCAAATGCATAAGTATATGTAGTCTGTTATCATTTTACAACTACCTAATAGTCAACAAACTTCACTAATTAAAGAGACAGGGTATTAGGTCTGAAAAATAATAGCTTATTCTGAGAACAAAGGTCACATTCAAAATATGACAACAGAAAATAAAGTTAACATTTTTAAATCATAGATATAACAGCTTAAATTTATGTGCTTTGTCTCCAAATCCTGATATAAACACCATCTATCATCTATCTATCTATCTATCTATCTATCTATCTATCTATCTATCTATCTATCTATCATCTATCTATCTATCTATCATCTATCTATCTATCATCTACCTATCTACCTATCTATCATCTATCTACCTATCTACCTATCTATCTACCTACCTACCTATCATCTATCTACCTATCTACCTATCATCTATCTATCTATCTATCTATCTATCTATCTATCTATCTATCTATCTATCTATCTACCTACCTACCTACCTACCTACCTACCTATCTACCTATCTACCTATCTACCTATCTGTAACTTACTACTTAGTATGTGCCTGGTGCTATATTAAATTCTTCAATGTATCCTTGATTATCTCTGCAACTACCCTGAGACAGACTGTGTTAGCATGTCCATTTCAGAGATGAATAAACTGAAAAAGGAAACTCAAGTCACCCGAAGTGAACAGCTAGTTCCCGTTGGGCTACACTGCTTCTATCTATGGCCTTCTCGTCATACCCTGTGATGTCCATCACTTTCATTATTACTTTCTTTTCAAGACTAAAACCTTTCAGAATTTTCTCTACCGCTGAGCCATGACCCACTCTTGTGGCATGAAGAATTTCCCACATAGTGTGTGACAATGATACACTCTTAAACCAGGGGTGGGGAACCATTTTTCTGCGAAGGGCCATTTGAATTTAACATACAAAATTATCAACTTAAAAATTAGTTATGAAAAAAGCCCCTAGATTTATTGAATTTCGAGTCCTGTCTGCAGTTGTCTTGGCAGGGCCAGAGCAAATACGGCCCACAGGCCAGACGTTCCCCACCCCTGCTTTAAACCGTAAGGGAGGTCCTCCTGCTCTGCTGCTGGTGGGTGCCCACAGGGTGCAACACCCACACCATCCACTAGGTTAGGGAAGCCCTTGTCAAGCAGGAGGAAGAGTCACTAAGCAAAGAGGCTACTTTTCCTTTCCCCAAATAGGCAGGATTATCCTGCCCTTAAAGAGTACTTGCAAATATATTAATATACAAAAGAGTTCAAGTGTCCTGCACCAGGAATTCCTGTGTTTTCCCTTTCACTATTTCATCAATCTCCTAACTTCCCCAAATTAGCTTTAAGAGTTAGATGAAGTATCCAGTACTATATAGATATATGTGATTTGTGAAAATTTTTGCAGAAGGTTTACCTTATATAACGTTTTTGGTCATGTAAGGTTGATGGTGTCTCAAGCAATTTATCCAGAAGTAATTCTCTTAAAGCTTCAATCCGTGTTTCTACTTCAGCATAATCTATTTTTAAAAAGAAACAAATATACAAGATTTACAGAGTGGAAATTTAAGATCGAATTATGGAAAGCAGAACAGCAGTTGCCTGAGGAGTGGTGGACTAAGAGGCTCAAGGGAACTTTCTGGAGAGATGAGAACATTCTATCTGGGTGTGGGTTACAGAGGTGTGTGCATTTGTGCATTTCACTAAAGGTAAATTAACTACAATAAAAAACAAAATCAAGTTTTCTGAGTCCTTATGGAGTTGGGACTTAGAAAGTTAATAAAGCACTGTGATATTTCTCCTAGCTGATAAAGCATTACCATAGTGCATTTTAGACTTTTCTTATTGTCTTATTTTCTGTACCTGGCATTAGATCTCATTTCAAAAGTTGTTTAGTTTACTTTAATGTAGGGTTAGAATTCATTAAATATATAAAGTTTTCTGAAGAAGGAAGATTAAAATGTAGGTTTCCATCTCTACAAAATATCTATAATTGATTCTTTCCAATGAAAAAGATTTTAAATAATATCATGGTTAGTAAGTGGCAAAGAGTCTCTAAGCCTAACCAATCCTATAGCTGTGGTTGTTCATTTTCACTACATCTTAGTAAGAAAAGCCATATGTTATTTTTGAGGTAACTGTTTTACATTTTAAAAAGAGCACCATATAAACAAAAACTAAAAGGGATGTAACATTCTTTGCAGAATACATCCCACATTCTTCCTGTAAAAGGAAAGGAGAAGATCTAAAAGCAATAAACAAGTCTTACATTTCTTGAAAACTTGCACCTCCGTCTTCCCAAAGAGTGACTTGGCCTTTTCATAATCATTAATAACCACATCATAATCACCCTTTAAAAGAAAAAAAATATTTTGGAGACTGTCAGTAAAGTACAATGAAGACATATGGTTAAGATAAAAAACATCTTAACAACTCTTTAAAATTCATGACATCTATAACCATAGGTATATAAATATGTACTCTACCTTTTGAATGTTCCTTTCGATATTTAGAGGAAGGTTAAAAAGAAACTTAAATCGCTGGAGCACGTTGAGTGCGTTTCTAGTGGAATCTGCCTTGTCCTTTCGACCTAATACTTCTTGAAATAATGTATCTGCAGTGTTACTTGCTCCTATTTTAAAAGAAAAAAAACTTAGATAAAAATTGATTTTATTCAGACCAAAAAATCCAAAATGTGAGACTGCTATTGCAGCTTTACACTAAAACTCAACAAACTTTTTCAAAAGTTAGCTATAAGGGGAATCTTTCATGCTGTGCTAACACACAATTTCCATTTTGCCTGCTAAGTCTTTTCTTCTGTTAAAAATGGTATCCAATTAAAAATAAGCATATTTACCAGATCCACATAAATTCTCTAATGTGAATATACATTTATTTTAGTCACTCTTCTGAATTTTATAGCAACTATGGGCCCCTCGGTTACTTCATTAATTCAGACAATAGGTCAAAACACACACATATACACATGTGCACAGGCACATACACTAGTTTAAATTCCCTGGATTCAATATCTACATATGTGGTAATACACAAAACAAGAAAAATATTTTTCAGAAAAGTTGTTCAAAAGAAGTATTTTAGAACAAGTCCTATTTCTTGGTAAAATTATCTCTTTGTGTAGCAGGCACAAAAAATTACATAAGCATTAAAATGACAAACTTCAACGTATCACTAATGAATATTTCTTAAATCGGCTAATTCTTATAATGTTATACACAAACTGGACATTTTATATATTTTTTTAACCTAAAAGACCTCAAACTATATGAATCACTGTAATGAAAGAGTTGCTTTATCTAAAGTGAAATTTACTGTGTTCAAAAATAGTTCAACTTTTTCAACTTATGAATTATTTTTAATTAGCCACAAAGGGAGAAAAAGAATAAAGTGTTTTCAGCTGTTTGATCACTGTACATAAAAAGTTTCTACATTATCTGGTCTAGTGACTGTACTTTAAGCAAAATGAAAAAACTGCCTCGGCCTCACTGGGTGGCTTGCATGCCGTATTCTCCACTCCACACTGTGGGTGGGCTGATCCTGTTAAAAGTCAGCTTTGTAACATAATTGTTTAATCTAAATATTGTTTAAATTCTGTTGAAATTTTAAAAGCCTGATATAAAAACTTTGTTTTGTCAAAATAGCTGCTTTCATCACATTCTATTTCATGTGGAATACTAACTTTCTGCTCTAAGATGAGAAAAGCACACTCTCTTCTTGCCTCCAAACCACACAATGGAGACGAAATGAGTACTGCAAATCTGATTAGAGTTTAAACTTTTTTCTTCAAAGAAAATTATTAGTATTTGTTTATCATGTAAAAATATAAACTTCATGAATTGAGGCTTAATAAATGAATAGATAGGTGAAAGAGATTAGATATTTTTAAAAGGATGATTACTTATGTCTGAGCTGTGGATACTAAATCCCTAAGCACTTCTTTTATATACAATGAAGGAATTTAGAGCAAAACGTATGAGAGTTCAAAATTAGATTTTTCTCATCTTATTTTAAAGATAATAGAGAACACCAACTAACAATTTTAACTCCTCTAAAAAGTATGAAAACCAAGTACAGGTAGAAAAATCCACTTATAGTTAAATAAAACATAAACATTTTATAGAGAAGAATTTGTAGGCAGAAATTATAATTTTTAGAGAGAAATGTATGTATATATAATTTTAAGTCATGCAGACGGGAATTATAAATTATAATCTTAATTTATATATAATTTCTGTCCATAAATTATTATTCTGTTATGAATTTTACTGCATTCACAATAAAATTTTGGGAGTTCATAACTCTTTGATAACTAGACAATTATATCCAGTAATACAGTAAATGATAGCAGTGGAACCAAGATTTGTACAAACAGATAAAAATTACCAGGAGTTCACAAAGTGCATTTTATGTCTATATCCTCCAGAACCACCAATAAGAAAATGAAACTGAGTGGGAAGCACACAATGTTGCATTGTAAAGTTGTAGACTGGACATTAACATAATGTTATTAATCAATGTTACCCCAATAAATTAAATTTTTTTTAAAAAAGAAAGAAAATGAAACTACTGAATGACATGGCCGTGAAAACCGTAACATGGGTCTTGCAGTTGGCAGAACAAATCCTGATCTTACAACTACCAGCCCTGGGCAAGTCTAGACCTGAAAATTGGTCCTTTCTCAACACCAGCTCACTGGGGAATGACTGTCACCATCTCAGTTACAGATGTACCCCGAACACTAACAGCAATGAGGCTATAATAACACTGTGGCTGCGACTGTTATAATCGGGCTGACTGAACAATAAAATTTTCCTCAGCGTGCGATGGGACAACATGGATGGAATGCGAGGACGTTATGCGAGTGAACTAGTCAGAAGCAGAGAGAGACAAATACTGCCTGGTGTCACTTACATACAGACTCTAAGATAGGTGAACTCAGAAACAGAGAGCAGAACGGTGGTTCCCAGGGGCTGAGGGGAAGGGGGGAAGTGGAGAGGTGTTGACCAAAGTACGTCCAAACTTCCAGTAAGAAGATGAGGAAATTCTGGGATCTAGTTAATAATACTGTATTATACACTTGAAAGCTGCGAAGAGCAAATCTCAAATGTTCTCACCAAAAAAAGGATCAGAATTCTGTGACCTGCTGGAGGTGCTAGCTAAAGCTAAGGTGGTAATCAGACTGCAATATACAAGTGCAGCAAATCAGCATGTTGTACACAATGTTACATGTCAATTACAGCTCAACAGGCTGGGGGAAGATGGGAAGAGTCACTGCAGCAGTGCACACTGACCAAACGCACTCCTTCCCGTTCACTTTATATCTTTAACAATGAAAAAACATTTTAATTGTGCCAGGAACTCCTGTCATCTAGACAAACTAGGCATGTAATTCTAATGGTGTCTTACAATTTCAAGCATGTCTGTTTAAAGTAAACAAGCTTTCTCTTAGTTTGAAGGGACCTTACCGGTCCTTTTCATGGCACTGACACCTGAGACAGTATATCACAGAAGTGATTTTTAACTTGTGGTCTCTGCTTGATGTGGAGAGGGTAGAAGAACCCCCCCCCCACACACACACAAACATACACTTTATTCCAGGCATAGGCAAGTTAAATGAGATTAGGAAACATTAAAGTGCCTGGTAATTTAAGGTAATTTAAAAATGTATACTTAAATTCATAGCAAAACCAGGGCCACAAAGAGACCTAACAACCTACTTACTATATGTGTCTCAGTTTCTGCAAACAGAATGCAAAAAATGGAAAGATAGGCTGCCATGTGTAACATACTGGTATTACATGGATAGCGTCACTGCCGATAGCTGAGCTTGTTTACAGAGCCATGCCTTACGCTGAATTATACAGCACCACATGAACTACACAGAACGGAATCTTAGGGATGAGAAGAGAGCAGCAGTTGGTTCCTACTGCTCATCAGAGCCAATCAGTCCCATCTCTTCTCAGCTCCCGTTCAGTGATGTCAGGCTGGCAGCTTGAGGTCAACCATGATGGGAGAATCTGCACATCGGAAACACTACCATTAGGGTAGTTTTCTTTTTCCTATTAAATACCAGTTGTTAAACATTTACCATCACACCACAATCTAATCACTACTTTTTGTCTGTATTTTCCATTAGACGATACATTCTGAGAAGTAAAGCATAAGTTTTATCTTCATATCCCTGGGACAGAACTAACAGGTGCTCAATAAATGCTTACAGAGCAAGGACTAAAAATCTGTCTCTGAACCCAAGCTCAGCACTCCTTCTACTTAAAAGGTGGTCCCGGCCAATAGAGCCTCACTCTGCGTAGTTTGTAGGACCATACAAATAAGGTGCAGCTGAAACTGAGAAGTAATCTACATAATCAATGGGGAAATGACGACTGTTCTGTGACTTTTAAAAACTCTGTTGAATATTAAAAACTTACTGTGGGTTATAAATGAGTAAGAATATTAAAATGCAGTAAAACTATTATTTATTTAGTACACTATTATTTAAAGCATTAGAAACACTGAAAATTCAAGTGTCCTATTTCTTTTTTAAAAACGTATCAAGATTGCTTGTCATGTTTTTTCACTGTAAAATCTGTATGTGCCAAGCACCTTTTCTATGCTCTGACACACTGCCATTCCCTTTCTAAGCTTATCCCTCGCACTTTCAACGTCCTGGGTTATCTGCGCGTCCTCTACGCTTCGCCTCCTGCAGGACACCGTCTTCCTTTCCCCCACACTTCCTTCATTTCCATCAATAAATTCGCCATCATGGAACTGCTCCGGCTACACAGCCTGAGACCCTCGAACAGCAGCAGTGTCCCATCCCCGCTGTCAGCAGCTCCTGCTATTACTCCAGTCATGTGAGATTTGAATTTTAATTACAGTTACCACTTTTTGTTTCTTAATGCATTTTCATCTTTGTGGGCCAATCCCCTCTTAATTATCCATTTCTGTGAAATTTCATGTGAGTTTCTCTCTGGGAGACAAGGAGGCCACACGACTGCCCACTTTGCTATCTGTGAGTGAACTGAAACACGTGCAGTGACCAGTCACCGATGGACTCGGACGACACACGGGTGGTCACTGATTACTTGCACATCTGAAGAGCTAGCATCTGAGTTTCCACTTTATGCAATTATAGCAAATATACTGTGGCAACTCAAATCTGAACGGTGTTTTGGGGGAACAGGTGTATTTAACTGGACAGTGGTAACTGAAATTCATGTATATTAAAACCATTCACAGCAAGGTCAATCTATAGTTTAAAGTACAAATTTGAAGCCAGATTTCTAGACATAAATCCCAACTCTACCACTCACTACTTATAAGACATTAGGTAACTCAACTGATCTTTCTGGGCTTCAGTTTTTTCATCAATATAAGGGAAATAACAGTACAAACCTCAGTTATTGTAAGGACTAAATATATATGGAATGTCTCTAACCCTTATTGAGCACTGCAAATGTTTTCGCTCTTACTACCACAGCTGCTACTAAAATACTTATGTTATACTGTCCATACTCGCATTGTCTAATAAGGTAGCTAGTAGCCACCTGGGGCTATTTCAATCAATTTAAATTAATTAAAGTTAATAAAAATTAAAAATGCAATTCCTCAGCAATATAGCTACATTTTAAGTTCTCAGTAGCTACATTTCCATCACTGCAGAGGTTCTATTGGACAATGCTGTCCTATGCTCTTGCAATAGGTAAGAAAATAGAGTTGGATATGTGAGTTTGATATAAATAATAGTCATCACTTCATCAGTTGCTTGAAATCAGGAAGAAATTACTAAGTTAAAGGCAAATCTGAGAAACACGTCAATGAAAACAAAAGAATTTCAATGAAAGGCTTTAGCACTGATAAATTCTGAATAAAATGGACTAAGGTTCTTATAGTTAACATTATCCATTAAAATTTAATTTATAGTGAGAAAGGTTGCCCAAATTTTAAAAACTTTCATTTAAAATAACTCAAGAAAAATGTATATAAGTTAGTATATAATTATACACAAAATTAAAGCATTAATAATAATCTAAGCTAACTAAACTATATTCACACTCATCAATTCTTCCCTCCTTTCCAAAAGAAAAGAAATTAAATTTTCCATAGTACTTCTATAGCTGCTCTTCTGGTTCCCCAGTTACACAGCTTCTGAAGTCCTGGGTAACTGTGACACACCTGTGGGTGAGGACATGCTCGCAGAGCTGAGCACCCCACACTGGACTGAGCAGGGTACATCTACACAGCCGGTCCTAAATAAATGTTGGTCAAATTGAATTAGCAAAACTTTATCATAAGGTAGTAAACATCAACAGCAAGTTGATAAAAATGTTCCTAGAAAAAAGGTACTGCTATAAAGGAATACATTTTAAGAAAAAAATTATACCAGGAAGTCTTGAAGGAGAGTCTCATAAAGAAGTAACCACTTATGTTAAGCACAACTTCACTCAAAAAGAATAAACTTCAATAGAAATAGATGACACATTTCTAGAAAAGGTTTGTGGTTATAATGATTTCCCTTACAAATTTTATACCACAAGTCCGAAGGGAGGATGCCCTAAACAGTTCATAAAAGAAAAAGATTATGTTAACACACTCTGCTAAACCTAACACTTGAAATGGATCTTAATTTTTTCAAAACCTTAACAAGTATCTATTTTCTTTTACTGATAACAATGATATACTTACTATATACACTTGTCCTTACAAATCACATTCGAAAAGTTAATGAAATAGTATCATTTTTTAATCCTCACCAGAGGATATTTTTCCCGTTGCTTTTTAGAGAGTGGGAGGGGGAGAGGGAGAAATATCGATGAGAGAGAGAGACAGACTGATTGGTTGCCTCCTGCACATGCCCCAGCTGGGCACAGGGAACCTGCCCCTGGCCGGAATCAAACCCAACCCTTCAGTCCGCTGACACTCTAACCACTGAGCAAACCAGCTAAGGCAATAATCTCACTTTAAAATATATATATCTTGGTTTAATGACAATTTCTATAGTGAAAACAACATCCTTCCAAGGCCTTAATATGTCTGATTATGGTAATATAGAAATAGCTTCAGTAAATGTTTATTTGGGCTGAATTCAGAATATATTCATTTCAGCCAAGTTGGTGACATGGTTCTCAGACAAAAACAAGGCAAAATCTCAAGGCAAAATAACAACCACCACCAGAAGGAAAAATATTTAAAGCACTGTTAAACTCATAAATTGAGGAGAAAATCTAAGTACCAAATTCTACTACCAAGGAAAGTCTATGTCAAATTAAAGCTTCCTTCTAGAAAATACTTTCTTATCAGAGATCCCCAGATTTATGAACAGATATTTACAAAAAAGCTCAGTAACTGTGCTCATAGAAATAAATTAAGCCAGAAGTGCAAAAACTAACTTGGTATCACAGTCCTGCATTCACAGGGCCACTAAAGATCTGCTGCTCTGCTGCGATGGTTCCTCATTTCTTCAGTTATTCTTAACTCTACTATGGGAAAATCACAGACTATACTCATTTTAACAATCAAGGAGATTCCTTTGGGCATTGCTGCTCAAAGGAAATGTTTACTATACGCATGAAAGAGGATAGTTTACTTTTAAGCCACTAATATTATAATAGGAATTGATTCATCTGATGAGTTTTTTCCAAATCAGTATTGTAAGTACCTGAGAGATGGTACATCACAAAAAAGATATAAAGTGGATAGATCTCCAAATTCCGCATGTGTCAGTTTCTTCTGGCCTAAGTTTTTACAAAATGTCTCAGAATTAGAAACACTCTTAAATATGTAGCTGTCTTAAATTCATTTTGGAAAAAGGCCAGGTATAAACAAACAAGTGACAACTGAAGCATCTGTTATTCTGGTAGCTGATAATATTTGCATTAACACTGGCAGATTTTTGAAGATGCTTTTTCAGGGTTTTGGTTAATAAAAAATCCTGGTTACTGCCTCAATGCTTTTCTTGGTCTCTCTTCTTTTATGGTGGCAAATTTTACTTATTAAGAAGTATATTGGCTTATTTTCAAATATATAATGCAAAAAAAAACCCCAGGACATTTATTTTCAATATTTTTATTCCCTTTTATGTTCATCAAGTCATTACTATTTAGAAATAAATACTAAAATGCAACTTATTGCCTTGTTCTGTGAAACCAAATCCAAGAACTATATTATAGCTTGTTATAAAGTCCATAAATAGCCTTGGGTAGCAGAACAAAACTTACTGTTCAGAACGTTCTCCAGTTTTTGCGTCATGGATCCTTCTACTTTTTCCGTTCCATCCGCTTCGAGTTTTTGATGGATGGCTACAACAAAATGTCCAGTCAAAATCTAGGCTATTTAAGTGGGTGGAAATACATTACATCAAAATGACATTTTTAAACAGACTTTCAAAGTGGTCACATTATTTTTACTGCTGGAAAGAAGCATAAATGTACAAAAATTCTGCATAGACTCAGCAGAGTAACCAGCAGACACCAGTCTAAATTACTCGTCATTTCACACTGTTAAAATAGTACATTATACACATTATCATGTGATCCTCAAGGCTGAGTGGTAACAACAGCTGAATTACAAAAGAAAAGTGAGACTTAAGTAAATAATATCTTTCATATTTAGTGACAAGAAAGTTATACTCATTTTTCGGTTCACCATCTGCAAATTAGAAATACACCAAACTAGAAATATTTAATTTCAGTCTTGGGACATAACATGGCAAAATACTTATTATTCATGTTCTATTCATACTATAATTATTTCATTGGAAGTTCCGAAGGCATACCTAGTGACATCTACCATGAATTTGTGGGTGCACAAATTACACTGGAGTTTTCCGCTATTACTGACATATGTATACATAATTCTTATCAAGATTAACAGGAAATCATTTAATAATTTATATTTTAAAATTGTTTTGCATACCAAAGAGGGGAGGTTTTAAACAGAGCAAATCAAGTTTAGGTGAAGCACTTAGGAAATTTTCAAAACAAAATGACCAAATACAACTTCAAATTCAAAGTTATGACAATAAAAAAAGCAAGCCAAACATCACTTGAGCCAGGACCATAAGTAAAGCACTATGATACACTTCTAATGAATACTGCTCTTGTAAGAGGCCAATGATGTATGTTGTAATATTATTTCTATTTCACAGATGGCAAAACCATGGCTCAGTGAAATTAAATTAGTTGACTGAGGTCACAAAGCCAATCCCAAAATTTGAACTCAAGCAGTCAGATCCCAGAACAAAAACTTCACCCCATAGTGTTCATATAGCATAGGTAAACAGCAGCAAATGTCTAAGTCTCTGTTTTCACATCTGTAAAATGAAAATTAACAGACTTATTACGTCAGTTGGAAACTGCATTCAGTTGCAAATAAAAGGACATCTCTCAAAACTAAGAGCTGCTAAAACAGCTATTTTTTATTTCATTCTTTCACATAATTTGCTCTAGCAAAAATTCAAATGCAAGCTGTGTAACTCCACAGGTTTCACAGCCAGGACACTGAACTTAACATCACTCTCGTGTTAGCTATTCTCCAACCCTCAAATGAGTGTCAAACTCTTTCCTAAAAGGAGTTTACTGGTTCTGCCTCATCTCCGCCAGTCATCCTATCAGTCATGGGTGGCAGATTTCTGGGGAAAGTCTAAGCAAAAAAAAAAAGAAAAGAAAAGAAAAAGTGTATTTCTTTAATAAGTTACAATCTGTTTCCCTTGACTCCTTGGCTGGAAAATTCAGGGTCAAATTCAGTACTCAAATGCAGTACACAATTATTTTCAATGCATGATAGCATCTATTTCTCTGCTTCTTTTAATTAGTTCCTAATCTTGATCTTGCCCTTTTTTACACTTATTTTTGTAAAGCAACCTGAAATTTTGTTTGAAATTCTAAAATAGACTGTTTCTCTCTTGAAGAAACACATTCATTGAAAAATACATTTGGGGGGAAAATCAGCCACTATAATTTTTATTGTCTTGGCTGATTCAGGAATGAAAAAATGTTATTTCTTTAATGTTTCAAGTTTGGATTATGTGGTAATAATAACATAAAATATTTGCAAATATCAAAGCCTAAACTTAACTTGTATTGTACACAAGTTAAATGAGGAAAAAAACCACTTCCCTACCTTTAAGGAAAGGATATAAAAATAACCAAATATTAAAAAGCAAAACTAGAAGACTTCCATGTTCAATAAAAACAAATCTACTCCTTCTATTTACTGAAATGCTGCTGTGATTTTCTGACTGTTCAGTTGATACACTTGCATTTCACTAAGCAGGCACTTCATGGGGGTTTGTCCATGGCAATGAGACATACTATATCTTACAACAGCCCTGCTTCAAATGTTACTTTATAAAGTCAAAATGAGCATTAAAGGGAATCACGCAGCCACATTTTCTGTTGCTAACAAAACCCATCACTGATCAGCAGGTCAAGACAAGGTGAGCCTGGCTCCCCCCAGCTCAGTTTACAGCCCCTTTCTGCTGACAAAGCGGCTTCCTGCAAACCATCTCCACCATAGCAGAGCCACTGTCAAGCTGTCAGCCAAGCATGAGGACTGAGAGACATCGGGATCTGATAAAGGCAATCCTGTTTTCCAGAAAATTAAACCAAATAACCCAATGTCTGGTTCACTTGACCTTTTATTTTCTCTGAAAACATTTTTAAATAGTATGACTCTATAAGCAACTCGGTATATGATCACAGACAGGTTTGTTATTGTTTCTAATCCATTGAAACTTTAAGCAGTTGAACACCATAAATTTGTATTTTGGAAACAAACAAAAAAATGTATATAAAAGTTGTAGTCAAAGAAAAAAATCAGAGTTACAGAAAGACTGCCTAGTAATTCACTAAAATTATTTGATTTTAACTCTCTAGTAAAATGTAGACATCAAAAAGGCAAAATTCAATCAAAATTATCATATTTGTCCATGCATTTACATAATGCCATTACTAAATGAGGCACTAGGAAATGGCGTATGTGTACAGGCAATGTCCCTAAGGGTTCCTTGTCAGGTACGCTGTGGTGTATACATTCTAACCACTGTCTTACTACTGGCCTGTGTGACATCAGAATATTCAAGCTAGCCTGGCTGGGCGGGGCTCAGCGGTTGAGCATTGACCTAGGGTCCAGGAGATCGGGGTTCGATTCCCGGTCAGCGCACGTGCCCAGGTTGTGGGCTAGGCAGCCGATCAATGACTCTCTCATCACTGATGTTTCTCTCTCTCTTTCTCCCCTTCCTCTCTCTGAAATCAATAAAGATATGTTTAAAAAAAAAAAGAAAGAATATTCAAGCTAGGTCAGAGATTGACCAACTATTTCTATAAAGAGCCAGACAGTAAATATTTTAGGCTTTGTGGCCCAGATAGGGCATCTATAAAGTGTTCTTCCTCCCTCCCACCTTTGTCTTTTTTAAAAAACAACCCTTGAAAAACATAGCCATGGTTAGTTCCTAAGCCTGTACAAAGAAAGGCTGGAGCCTACTTTGGCCCAGGTGCCAAACTCTTAGCATAATATTTACTAATAGAAAAGACTAGAAAGGGTTAGGGTAAGATGTATTAATAATTTAAATTTATGAAGAGCTTTTCAAACATTTAGTTTCTACTTCTTATTCTACCAAATTTTTATGAGTGGCTAAACATACATAAAGTACATTTAAACTGTTTAGGTAATCTGTGATTCCTTTCCTTTCTCAGTTATACTGGAAAAAAACAAATAATAATATAATTGCAACTACTACATAGAAGACTAACAGGTATAAAGGATTTTCACTTAGATGATTGAATCTTACATAACCATACTTGCCTAGATTATCTTCATACATTAATATGTATGTAACAGAATGTGCCCAAAACAATCAATGTGGCTCACACCAGCTGGAGTAGCTATAATAAAAGTAACCAGGAAGGGGGCACCATTAAGCAACATGTGTTTAGTTGTCAACTATATAGGTGACAAGTTTAACGGGCAGTCAGGGAAATGGTCACCGAAACAAAGGTGGCAATCAGATGGCACTGACAAAGTAAAGAAAGCCTGTAATGTTGTGAGATGCTCCACAAACATCAGTGTAACCTAGGAGGACTGCTGTGAGCAGTAGCTGGTACGAAACCCTAACTCATCAAGACTTCAAGGAATTGGAAGAGAATGGCAGAGAGACAGCCATGGAAAAGTGAAAGTATGATGCTAGAAATATTTTTGTAGGATACAGTAAAGAAAAACCTATAATAAACACACTGAGGTTAACATGGGCAGATTAGTGATGCCAGACACACTTCTTGTCAAGTTCTAATTAAAATACTCAGGGATACACACAAGAAAAAAAACTGACCACAGCATAAAAACTTAAAAGATAAAGAACCACACAAGAGGGTAATAGCTACTATTGATACCTGGTTGGGATAGACTGAAAAACATCCTTGAACTTTGTATGAAATAGTCCACTCAATCAAAGAGAAGAACACAGAAGATAACAAAAAGGGCCACATCAGGTAATCTAACAACACGATTTACAGTGAGAGCTTTGGTTCATTCGATATAAGCACAACCTCCAGAGGGACTGGAGAGGCCAGCCATTGGGGCAGTTGACTGTGTCTATGTAACGGAGCCCCAGTAAAAACTGTGCACACCTAGGCTTGGGTAAGATTCCTTGGTTGGCAATACTCCAGGCACGTTGCCTCACCCCATTACCAGGAAAATCAGTGCTGTCCATGATTCCACTTTGAAAGACAACTAGACACTCCATGCATGAACTTTCCTGGACCAGCCTTCCCTTGGCTGATTTTAATCTATCTTTTTTTTTTTAATATATCTTTATTGATTTCAGAAAGAGGAAAGGAGAGGGAGAGAGAGAGATAGAAACATCACTGATGAGAGAGCCATTGATCGAGCCCACAACCTGGGCACGTGCCCTGACCGGGAATCGAACCCCGATCGCCTGGATCCTAGGTCAACACTCAACCACTGAGCCACGCCCGGCCGGGCTTAATCTATCTTTTTGATGCAGTAAACCATAACTGTGAGTATAACAGCTTCTATTGAGTTCTGTGAGTCCTCCTAGCAAAATATCAAACCAGTTGGTGGTCTGATAATATGGAATTGCCCCTAATTTGGCAGTTATTATTATTACATTTTAATATAATGCCATCAAAATAATCCAAGCAACCAAAGTTACAAAGTAAACATGTTTTTCATACAAAGGAAAACTGGCAGAATCAAAATTAAAGAGGGAGATTTGTCTGACAGGTTTATTATCAATAACTTAGATTTAAATAATATAGTTAATCAGGCATTAATAATATATCTATCAAACAGTGTGCCCTGAAGAGAACATGCCCCACTCCACCTATTTTCATCTTTGGCACAGTAACAGAAAATTGACATACATTAAAAAATACATTTGGCCCGGCTCAGCGGTTGAGCGTCGACCTAGGATTCAGGTGATCAGGGTTTGATTCCTGGTCAGGGCAGATGCCTGGTTGCGGGCTCAATCCCCAGTCGGGGACATGCAAGAGGCAGCAGGACAATGACTCTCTCATCACTGATGTTTCTCTCTCTCTCTCTCTCCCCCTCTCCTTTCCTCTTTCTGAAATCAATAAAGACATATTAAAAAAAACTAAAAAAAACCCTTTGTTTTCATAATATCGTAAGACAAAAACTAACTTTAAAATACAAGTCTACAACAAGCAATTAGATCAAAAAGGAAAAGTAACATTTCAAGTTTTGAAAACATAAAAATGGCATCACTAAAGAATCCATGTAAATAAAGGAAGAAGAATACACAAATAAACTGAGTTGATAATGAGAAGGGCCTAGAACATAAATTTTATTTACTTTTATTTTTTAATTTATCTTTATTGTTGAAAGTATTACAGATGTCCCCCTTTTGTCTCCATTGACCCCTTCCCCCACTTAGAACATAAATTTTAAATAACTTAAAAATTATAATGCAATGCTAACAAACATGAAACTCTTGATAAAAGAGAGAATTTCAGGAGAACCCAAACAAAAACAAAACATAGAAAGCAGAAATTTCAAAATATATATCTATCTCCAACTGCCAGTGGCCTTCCCCCTTGAACCCACTGATCCATCAGTGTCCTATGAGAAGAACAAGCAGGCACCAATGGCCTCCTGATGTGATCAAGCAGGAAGCACACATTACCATGTGTGGACAAAAATCCTGAATCTCACTAATGTCCAAATAGATAAGTCCAAAACAATATAACAGAGACTAAAATAAGTTAGATAACACCATGAGAAAGTAATCAGTCAAATCCAGACTATGAGATATCCTACAAGACAAACAACCTTGTTTCTTCAATAAATCATTAGCATAAAACAAAGGACAGGGTAATGAAGGTGAGGGGGTTGTTTTAGTTTAAAAGAGGCTTAAGAAATTTAAAAAAACATATGAAACACCTGGACCTTATTTGGATCTTGATTTGGCCAAGCCAACTTAAAAAAAAAAAAGTTGGAGGATAACTGGGGAAATCTGAATATGAACTGGGAGTTAGATGAGATTAAAGAATCATTGGAACTTTTGTTAGCTGTGATAATGGCACTGTGGTTATGCAGGTAAATGTCCCTGAGGGGTGGGGCTCATGCTAAAGCTCACAGGACAGAAATGTCATGCTGCTTGAGGTTCCCTGCATGAGACGAGAAAAACACAAACCAACCTACCAACCCTGACGAAGCAAGCAAGCGTGGAAAAATATTAACAACTGCTAAATCTAGATGATAGGTAGACAGGATAACTGTACTATCCTCTACTTTTAGCATGTTTGAAATTTATCAAAATAAAAAGTAAAATAAATTACCTGAGCAATTTATTAGCTCTTTCAATGTATTAGCTCTTTCAAGTTTCCAACATATAATTCCTAATCTACATAACCCATTTCAAAGTACATCATATACATATAAAGATTCATATGATTCTGTATAACTTTAAAACCAAAACATGACCAATAATTAGCATTTTAAAAAATTATACATCAGCCGAGATGGTGTGGCTCAGTAGTTGAGCATCAACCTATGATCCAGGAGATTCCAGGTCAGGGCACATGCCACAGGTGTGGACTCAATCCCCAGTAGGGGGCGTGCAGGAGGCAGCCAATCAATGACTCTGATCATTGCTGTTTCTATCTCTTTTCCCCTTCCTCTCTCTGAAATCAATAAAGAAATATTTAAAATAAATAAATAAATAAAAATTATAGATCAATTTCACTTCAGACTATAGTTAAAAAAGAGCTACTAATAAATCAAATGCTACAGTATATTAAAATACCCAAAGGATTAACCTAAAGAATACAGATTCTAACATATACAACTTTATATATATTTCCAATTTTGTAATATGTACTCATATAAACTAAGGGAAAGAACCCCAAAAGGAAATACATTAACATATTAATGTGATTATCTCTAGAATGGAATGATAATAGTTCTTGCTTATTACTCATGTTTTATATTTTTTGTAATATGTAATTCATTTACCTAGAAAAGTAGAAAAGCTAGGTATATATGCCTAAAATTTTCAAATTTACTATTAAAATCATTTTCTATATGGAACTGTCAGTTACTTACTAGTAGTTGGTCAGCATTATCTTGGTTACACACCCAAGGATATGTTTTTATTGATTTTGAGAGAGAGGGGGGAGAGAGAGAGAGCGAGGGAGAGTGACAAACATCAATGTGAGACAGAAATATCGACAGGTCACCTCCCATATGCGCCCCAACTGGGAACTGAACTGGCAACCTGGGCATGTGCTCTGACTAGGAATCGAACCTGCCACTTTTTGGTGCACAGGACGATGCTCCAACCAACTGAGCCACCTGGCCAGGGATCTTTGTTAAACTTTTAAGTTACTAATATACTTCTAGGGCAAATGTCTAATAAGTGAGACCACATAAATTTAATACACAAAATAAAACTTCTTAAAATCTAACAAGAGTGAGGCCACTTATAGAAGTAAAACCATAAACAAATAAGTACAAATATATGTGTACATACAAATATGTATATTTAACAAAGGGTAGACAGAAAAGTCAAACACATGTTTTTCCTAAGTGAAATAATTTTAATAATAATAATCCATGAGAATGGCTAATCTATATGGCAAATTATCATGTGTATAGCTACGAGACATATTAACAACTTAACTCTACTTGATAGCACTAAATCTGTCATATATGCTCAGATTTCTATTGTTGACATAATAACACTGACAACTTAGAATATCAATAAGCACAAAGAAAGAAAAGCACACCATCAAAAAATATGGGGTATAGAATATTTATCAAAGAGAGTACCTAACTTCTCTGTTCCATCCTAGGCACTCACATTTTACTCCTTCAAAAATGTAACTTCTACCTGCAAGGAAAGACCTGTGCCAGGTGCACATTTCATTCATCAGAAGTCAACTGTGCATGCTGGCCTAGGAGGAAGGGGCTTTAAAAATAGTCAAAGAATGTTTGTACTTTAAGAATACAGATTAATTTAAAAACTTAGACTTTCTGAATAGAAGAAGGTGTGGCCTCCTTGTCCGGTCAGTAGTTAGCTATATAGGTACCAGGTTATAGGTGTCTTCGCCTTTTAAAAGAATTGGGCTAACTTTTATGAATACATTTTATTTTTCACTAGATAAACAATAAGCTGATTTCCATTAAAGACAGTTTTAGGGGGGGAAATCTACCTAACCTCTTTCCCTGAAATTTCTAAACTATGTAATTTCTATTTAATAGTTTCCCTTGCATATACAGATGGTGACATGCACGTGAACAGTTAAATATTGCACGTGGGACTGGTGGGGTGATGGCTAAAAAGAATGACACCTCACTATCAGTCCCCAAACCACACAATGGGTCACATTTACAGAATCAGTCACGTGTAAGATACTGATGACTTGGATTTTTAAAATTCTAGACTTTCACCCGTTGGGATTTAATCTCTTATTGGCCCTAGAGACTGGGCATTGTGGAGGCAAAGTGGTCTCCTATTTCACACACGTACCATGTCTACAAAAGCCTCAGAGACAAATATTTAAAGAACCAAGCCTTCAAAGAGATTCCAGCCTAGTCTGCAACAAATATTTATGGTACATTTTAGATCTCTACTTTTATAAATACAGACCAAATGTCACACCCTGTAAACACTCTGCAAACGCAGTGTCAGGTTTCTATGAGAGCCACAGGCAGATGGCTCTGAGGGCCACCTTACCTGAGAGAGCATCCTGGGCCTCAAAGAACGTGCTAAGACCCCCTTTCACACACGCCAGGCTGCCCTCACTCTTCTTGTTCGCCTGTCTCTTCAGGGTGGCCGCTGCCATTTTGAGCCGTTCAAAACTGAAATGAAATAAAGAAACCGAAAGTCTGAAACTCCTAACAAGCAAGAGAGAAATAAGACAACACATTAAGTATAAAATACTGAAACCCACATTAAGAAAGATACAGACTAATATAATATGTAACCAGATGAAAACAAAAGCTTTCAAATTCTTACCTAGAGCTAAAACTTTTATTGTGAATGCCAAAATTACAGCAACTAGAAAAGAGATTAGCACCCCTCAAGTGGTCACTCCAAATACAGAAGACCCTTAAGAAGTAAACATACATGTAGATATTTTTATGACCAATATATAGCAGCATATATATGCCAGGTAAGGAGTTCTGAATATCATCTCCCTGCTGTTAAGGCCTGGATCATGCAGTGGTTGGAAGCCATCTAAGGAGGATCTTCTCTGTACGTTCACCTGTATATTCTGGACACAAGTGAGCATACTGTCCTTACCACATCAACAGCCAGTCTTGCCATTAGCAGTGAAATTACAGAAAAAAATGGGGGAGCTTTTCAATTCACAATCTAAATAACTAAAAAGACCACAATATTTTAGCTCTACATCTCAAGCAGAGAAAAAAATAGGTAGTTCTCTGTATTTCAGAATTTTTATTTCTATTTGAGATAAGAAATTTGGCTATAAAACTTTGACTATATGGAGTGTCATGATAGCCATACACAGAAAGTAGATCAATTCTGACTTATGGTAATAGAAAGTGCACATCCATAATGTAAAATTAGAAGCATCTCCTATAATGAAAGATTTCAGACATTTGCTTTAAAAATTTATCAGGCTGAATTTATTCTATGTATATACCAACTTTTCCTCATGTTATCTACTACTGGTTTTCCTCCCAATAGGTGAAGAATTTCTCCTAAATTATACTTTAACAAGTTGAATTTTCAAGAATATAAATTTTAAGCAATATTACATTCATTAAAACATTTTTATTAAATATAATTGTTTTCAAAGTCTTGCAAAGAGTTAAAAACCTGATCTTGTAGAGAGTGGGTAAAACGTAATTAGCAGATAAAAAGGAGTACTTTAATTTTCAATATATGACCTTGTGTATTTTTTGCCTAATTTTAAACCGAGTCTTTGCAAAATGATAAACCAAGTCACCTTCCTTTGCTCTATGGTCTGGGAAGTAGGCGTGATTCCTACTTTACACCAGGACTTGAAAGTTTTGTTATTTGCGTAGAGAAAACTCACAATTGGGCACATCAGTTTAGCTACCCAGCTGAGACTCCACAAAGTTTTAATGGGTTGCACAAATAATGAAACTGACAGAAACAACATGAGAGTAAGAAATAAGGGCCCTCTAATTAATAATCCCATTTTATAAATAAGAAAATAGGTACCCTGAGATGTTCACGTGCTCTGAAGTGGCAGAGCCAGATCTAAAACCCGCATTGCTGTACAATCCTATGAGCTGCACTCAAGTGTAACGATGCATAGTCAACAGTCCCACATAACTAACCTGGTGGTTGAGTGGTTCTCTATGAGGTACCAGGCAGCTGAAAAATTCTCACTTGTAAAATCAGCACTCATTCCAGGAAAGAGCATTTCCAGTTCCTTCTGGGGAAATTTACTTCTGATGGAGAAAAAAAGGTTATAATATATTTCAAGTTCTACTACTTACAAAGATGTAGCAGACATCCAGGAATGCCTAGTAGAATGGATATGAATATAAACCATTATGATTATTCATCTACATTATGAAGCCTGTATGTGTGTACAAGATACACTTCCTACACTTCAGCGGATTTCTTATATATCTATTTTGATTATATATATGATAGGAAATTCATTAAAATATAGAAATTACATTAACACTAGAATATAAGATTTAAAGAGACTAAGCTGATGCTTTATAAAAATCTATCCAAATAAGAAATCAGTCCCTAATCAATGGGTAAAAATAAAAATCTAGATACAATGAAATTTAATAATATTAAATCAGTTTGTTAAAAAAACTTTAAAGCTGTTTTAAGGCATACCATGTTCAAGTCTGAAATAATTTTAAGAAAAGCTTATGATAACAGGCAATACATTATCTGCAGCTCACTTTAATACCTACTTTTTTTTTCAATCCTCAGCTTAGGATGTTTTTTTAATTAATTTTCGAGCAAGGAAGGGGTGGGGGGAGAGAGAAAGAAAGAGAGGGAGAGAGAGAGAGAAACATTAATGTGAGAGAAACATCAATCCATTGCCTCCGGTATGCAGTCCAAACCAGGGATCAAACCCGTCACCTCCTGATGTATGGGACAATGCTCCAACCAACTGAGCCACAGTGGCCAGGGCTCTTCCCTATATTTTTAATGTCAACTTCTGGATCAACTCACTTACATATTAGTTCAAATACTAATTAAATATCTACTATAGGTCAGACTCCATGCTAGAGGTCAGACAGTTGTGTCAGAGAGCAACAGTAACACGGGGAGCCCTTGCCCAAAGACGGCTTATTAGCTAGCAGCCCTAACTACACCCCATCCTGCCCCTGTGCAGAATGAAGTCCAAGTTCTGTAGCCAGTCTCTCCATGATCCAAACCTACTTACCTCTCAGGACTTGTACCTACCACTCTCACCCTCTAACCCAAAGCTTCAGCAACTTCAAAGGCATTATATTTTCCTGCACACATGCTTGTTCTTACTTTGTTACTCTGACTGAAATGAGCTTCTAACCCCCATACACTGAATAAGCCTAACTCACAGGGTATGAACAGAACAACATTATTTTATAGCTCAGTGTCTCTTTGTTTTGTTTGTTTATTTGTGGGTTCTTTAAAATTATCCATTGCAATTTTATTATGCATTAGGAAGCTTAACTTAAAAACCAACAGCACAGTAAAAAGATGTCATTTCTGTTGATAGCAGAACAGGTTTTGAAATATATTTTCTTTTAAATGTATTTAGTCTGTATATAATCTTTGTAAAAGATGTATATATATTTTTGTCAACCCTTCATTAACTTTATTTAACATAATTTTTATTGTTGACACTATTATATGTGTCCCCTAATGCCCCCTTTGACAACCTCCACCCAGACCCCTCCCACACTCCCTCTGGAAATCACCACACTTGTCTGTGTCCAAGGGCTTTGTACATATGTTCTTTGGCAAATCTTTTCACCTTCTTTCATCCAGTGCTCCCCCACACATACCCTCTCCTCTGATATCTGTAAGTCTGTTCCATGCATCCATGTCTCTAGCTGTATTTTGTTCATCACTTCATTTTGTTCATTAAATTCTACATACAAGTGAGATCATATGGAATTTGTCTTTCTCTGGCTGGCTTTTTTTACTGAGTACAATAATCTCCAGGTCTATCGATGCTATAGCAAAAGGTAAGAGTTCCTTCTTTTTGTAGCTGCACAGTATTCCACTGCATAAGTGTACCACAGCTTTTTTATCTACTCATTGATTGATGGGCACTGGGGCTGTTTCCAGATCTTGGGTATTGTAAATCACACTGCAATGAACATAGGAGTACATATATTCTTTCTCATTGGTTTTTCGGGATTTTTAGGATATATTCCCAGAACTGGGATCACTGGGTGAAAGGGCAGATGTATTTTTAATTTTTTTAAATTCATCTTTATTATTGAAAGTATTACAAATGTCTTCCTTTTTCCATCAATCCCCTCCACCCTGTTCCCCTCCTCCCAGGCCCTCACTACACTATTGTGTGTTAATGGGTTATGCATCTATGCACATAAGTTCTTAGGTTAATTTCTCCCCACCCACCCACCTTTCCTCTGAGATTCATCAGTCTGTTTGATGCTTCCATGTCTCTGTTTCTATTTTGTTCATCAGTTTATTTTGCTCATTACATTCCACATGAGTGAGGTCATGTGGTACTTGTCTTTCTCTGACTGGCTTATTTTGCTTAGCATAATACTCTCCAGGTCCCTCAATGCTGTCCCAAAGGGCAAGTGATCCTTTCCCTTTTACAGCTGCATAGTATTCCATGGCACGAATATCCCAGATGTTTGGTATGATTTCAAACTTCTTGAACTTGTAGAGACTTGTTTTGTATCCTAACATGTGGTCTATCTTTGAAACTGTCCCATGTGTACTTGAGGAGAATGCATATCCCGCAGCTTTGGGGTGAAATGTTCTGTAAATGTCAATGAAATCCATCTGATCTAGTGTGTCATTTAGAGCCACTGTTTCCTTACTGATTTTTTTGTCTGGAAGATCTATCCAATGAAGTTAACAGGGTATTAAAGTCCCTTGCTGTGACTGTATTGCTGTCGATCTCTCCTTTAAAGTCCTGCAGAAGTTCTGTGGGTTTTGGGGTTTTTTTTTGCTTGTGTGAGTCTTTTGTTCTAAGGTGGGTCTCTTGTAGACAGGATATATTTGGGGTTTGTTTTCTTATCCATTCAGCTAACCTATGTCTTTTCAATGGAGCATTTAATCCATTTACATTTAAGGTTATTATTGGTAGGTACTTATCTACTGCCATTTTATTTCTTTATGCCTATGTTTTTCATTCTATTTCAACTTCTTATTACATCAGACTCTTTAACATTTCCTGCAGTACTGGTTTGGAGGTGATAAACTCCTTTAGCCTTTTTTTGGTCTGGGAAGCTCTTTATTTCATCTATTTTGAATGATAACATACATGCTGGATAGAGTAGTCTTGGTTTCAGATCTTTGTCTTGCATTAGCTTGACTACTTCATGCCATTCCCTTCTGGCCCGTAGTTTCTGATGAAAAATCAGCTAACAGTCTTATAGGAGCTCCTTTGTAGGCAACAGATTGCTTTCTTCTTGCTGCCTTTAAGATTCTCCCTTACTCTTGAATTTTTTGTATTTTTAATTATGATGTGTCTTGGTGTGGGCCTCTTTGGGTTTTTCTTGCTTGGAACTCTTTGTGTCTCCTAAACTTGTGTGACTTTTTCCTTCACCAGGTTACGGAAGTTTACTGCCATTATTTCTTCCAAGAGGTCCCCTAATTCTTGCTTTCTACATCTTCTGGCACTCCTATAATGAGAATATTGTTACCTTTCATGTTGTCCCAGAGCTCCCTTAAACTGTCCTCCTGTTTTTTGTTTGGTTTGGGGCTTTTCTTGGTTCTCTGAGTGATTTTTTTCTGCTGTGTCTTCTAATTTGCTGATCCAATCCTCAGCTTCCTTATAATCTGCTGTTTATTCCTTCCAATGTTTTCTTTTAATTTCTACTATGTCATTCTTAATTTCCTTCATAGTTTCCATATGTTGTCTCATGCAGTTGAGCATTCTTATGATCAGTATTCTGAACTCTATATCTGATAGATTGTTTATCTCCATTTCATTTAGCTCTTCTGGAGAATTCTTTTATTCTTTCATTTAGGGCTTGTGTTTTTGTCTCCCCATTTTGTCTGCCTTTTTGTGTGTTTTTTCTATGTATTAGGT
Source organism: Miniopterus natalensis (assembly GCF_054644295.1). Taxonomy (NCBI): domain Eukaryota; kingdom Metazoa; phylum Chordata; class Mammalia; order Chiroptera; family Miniopteridae; genus Miniopterus; species Miniopterus natalensis. Next base: position 80,046,702 of record NC_142089.1, read on the forward strand.
GAATCTGCTAGAACTCCCAGTCTTTTGTATGGTCTCTGGTGCAGGTCAATGTCAGATGTTGTTTGAGACTCGCCTTGAGTATTCTGTTTGAAGTTTTCCACATTCCACAGCTTGTGGTTCCCTCTGCTGAGGCTGAGTGTGTCTGGAAAGGACCAAGATGCACACCAAGTCTGCTTTCCCAAGGCTTGGGTCCAGAAGCAAATCAGGTGAAGACTCAAAGCACCCAGGGGCTGATTATTATTCAGTCTCTTAATGAGCCTCAGGCTGTAGAAACTCCTAGGATGGGGCAAGAGGTTTGTTTTCCAACAGGATGGAGCAATTGTTTCCCCCCTCATCCCCCAGGCAAAAGTTGTTTGGATGGTAAATGCCTGCCTGAGACAGATATTCTCTACCATATTGGGAAATAACTCAGCAATGAATCCAGAAAGCTGCCCTATGAGCTCTATTCCCCAAGCCAGGAGCTCAGGATTCTCCTCACACAGAATCCTGTAATCCACTCTGCCCTCCCTCCACAGGAGCCCAAGGTGAGTGGTGGCACAGGAGGCTTTGTGCACTGTCCCTGAATTTCCAGCTGTCTCCCCATGGCAGAAAGAAACCCTGCTGCTTTTCATAGCCAGATGTTATATGGGCACCTTTCTCAGTTCTGATGCTCTGGGTGGGGAAGCCCAGCTTGGGGATTAGACCCCAGAGTTCTCAGTGGGAACCCCCACAGCTCAGATATCCCTCTGGACCTTCGGCTGCTGCCTGTGGGAGCCCATCCAGCCCTCTGTGCCTCTGCACTTCCTACCAGTCTCTATGCGGTCTCCACTTTAGGTAGTTGGTTATGAGGGTGCTCTCCAGCTAGTCTTCAGCTGAGGTTGATTATTCAGGATGATTTGTCTATATTTTAGTTGTAGTTCGTTCGGTCCTGGGAGAGTGTCAGTGTACCTTCCACTCACTCTGCCACAATCTTGGATTCTCCCCTTTTTAATTTTTTGAGGAAACTCCATACTCTTTTCCACAGTGTCTGCAGCAGTCTACACTCCCACCAACAGTGCTCTAGGGTTCCCTTTTCTCCACACCCTCACCAGCACTTGTTTATTGATAATTAATGGCAGCCATTCTGACAGGGGTGAGGGATACCTCACTGTAGTTTTAATTTGTCTCTCTTTGATGATTAGTGACATTGAGCATTTTTTCATATGTCTATTGGCCATCTATATGTCCTCTTTGGAGAACTGTCTATCCAGGTCCTTTGCCCACTTTTTAATTAGATTGTTTGTCTTCCTGGTGTCGAGTTGTACAAGTTCTTTATATACTTTGGAAATTAACCCCTTGTCAGACATACCATTAGCAAATATGTTCTCCCATAGAGTGGGTTCCCTTTTCATTTTGTTGACGGTTTCTTTTGCTGTGCAGGAGCTTTTTAGTTTGATGCAGTCACACTTCATTACATTTCTAAATACAAGATTTACAAAGCACCCCATCAAAAAAATTTTTTTTAATTCCTTACAAATATCTACAAATATTTATACCCATAAAACTTTCAAAGGAGTACTCTGTTAAAGGTAGGCCCTAGTACATGGTTCATTTATTGGTGTAGCAAAATGCATGTAAATCTGTAAAGCTTTCTCTGTCCATTAAACAACTCAAAAAATTAGCAAGACACTTATTGTGAAACTGAGCTTCCTAAGCCATCATATTTTATAAAGGAATTTGATGTGTATATTCCCGTGAGATTCAAATGTCAGGTAAACAATGAAAATGAGACTTATTGAAAACAAAAACATACTACACAGAGCTGTTAAGGAAGAAGTGTGATAAATGAGAAGAGTTGAGAAGTAGGACACAGGAGATATGGGAAGGAACAAATCACAATGCATTATATGAGCCCAGTGTCTCTTTAAATTTTATTCAATGGGGGAAATTATCACTATCCTGGAAGAAAACGTTGGCAGGTCTGATGACTTCTGCTCACTCTTATCTGACAGAGACTTGATGCCACATTATTACAAAGCCAGCTTCAGTTCAGAAATTAGGCAACCTAGTACAAGATAAACATTCCATCTTCACCCAAAAGTATTACCCGTTTGAGCCCTCAACTTGCAGATGACCAGACCCATTAGACACAAATTTACAATGGCTTGGAGCCTGCTCTCTCCAGTGAGGTGCTCATTTAGACCCCCCCAAAAAAGCCTCCCAAGGCAGACACATCTGCTGTCCACCTGCAGTGTTCTAGTGCTCTTGGGTGCCAGGGCTTCAGTCTCATAACTATGCGGAACATTTGTACCTGAGGCCCCGTGGAAGCCTACTGAGCAGGCGCAAGTGAAGAGCACACATTCTCCACACCTTCCCTTCACAGCCTAGTAGAGCTCTCAAGAAATCTTACAAATCTTCCCTCTCTCTACTGGCTGTTCTACTTTATCCCTTCACATTCCCTAAAAGTGCAAGGAATGTAGACATCAAAACTGGTTCTCCATGACTTACTTTGTAAACTCTAGACTTCTATCTTAAATCCAACATTTATTATGTTGGTACCTAAATCAAGAGAGAAAAAGGCCCACAAACTATGACATTTTCTTTTTAAATGGGGGAGGGAGGAGACTGCATAACAGTGTAGTAACAAACAAGATGATGAGATGAAACTTTAAGACAATCATGGACATCAACCTGGCTTCCCCTCAGTTTTAGTAACTCAGAGACTAAGCCAACCTTACATCTTTCTTCACTGGCTTAAAAAGTTAAAAGTTTACAATTTAAATCTTCCTCATAGATGTGTGTGTGCGTGTGCACACATGCTGCATAAGCTCATTAGTCATTTCACTTACAGAGTCTTTGAAAGGGAGCTGGAGAACTCTGCATTTTTAGAAGTTTATTTTGGTTTGGATTCTTCATGCTGGTTTGGTGTTTTACTTAGAAATAAAATCCTGTCACCTCTGGAAGTTTTTCTCATTTTATTTATTTGTACATCACGCTTCCAGGTTAGAACTTTTGGAGAATATAATGACTGAATGGAGACATAGGCTGAGCCCTAGCTAAGTAACTAGAAACCCTGCTTCTGATACGCATTGGCAATACCCCATGGCTCTAGAGTGCTGTTTCAAGAATCCTGTGGCTTTGTCTAAACTGGAAAGAAGGGCCTGATGAATGAGTATGGTGTCATCTGTGTGAGGTAGAGGTGCACAGTGGCATGCCTATGACTTTTGTCAGCCTTACTTCTGTCCAATACTTAAACTGAAGTTCTCTGTAATCCTAATTCATTTGCTCAGAAAATTAAATAATCTTAACAGGGTCAAAAAGTACCATAGAATCATCTGATAGCAACTAAATCCCTGTAAAAATCTATATGAATTATTCAACTATGTGAAATCTTCATCTAAAAAGGAAGAGCTCCAAACTCAAAGATTAAAGACACAGTTGACAAAAAAGCAACAAAAACACCTGAGAGCTTTTTGTTGTTATTAATCCTCACCTGAGAATATTTTTTCACTGATTTTTTTTTTTTTTTTTTTAGAGAGAGGGAAGGGGAGAAAGAGAAATATCGATGTGAGCATCGACTGGTTGCCTCCTACATGCATCCTGGCTGGGGCTGTGGGTCAAACCTGCAACCCAGGTATATGCCCTTGACTGGGAATTGAACCTGTGATCTTACAGTGCATGGGCTGAGGCTCTAACCACTAAGCAACACTGGCCAGGGCCACCTGAGCTTCTTTATCCTTCACTCAAGCCCTGTAGTTTTCATTTTACTTTTCCAGTTTCACCAGTGTAAGCAATTTAACTGTTTAGGATATAACCTTTTTATATGTGCCATGTATATACAGTTTTGGGTTTTTTTTTTTTACCTTTTTTCACTTTATTGAGGCATAATTGACAAATTTGTAAGATATTTTAAGTATACATCTTGGTGATTTGATATATGCTACATTGTGAAAGGATTCCAACTATCAAGTTAACACATCTATCACCTATTTTTTTTTTTTTTTTTTTATGAGAACATTTAAGTTCTCTCAGCAAATATCCATTACATAATACAGTGTTATCAACTATAGTCACAATGGTTTATATTAGATCCTGGGAGGTCTGGAACCTGCACAGCAAGTGGCTGGCTTTGGACAGCATCAGAGAAGTATACAAAAAGCCTCACTTTTTTCTTTTTTTTTCTTTTATATATATTTTTGCTCTTAATTTTTCTTCTTTTTTCCTTCATATTCCTTATTTCTATCTTTCCTTTTCTGATTCTATTTTCTTTCTTTTTTCCCCTCTTCCCTTTCATATTTTTTCCTTTCTTTTTTCCTTCTCTTATGCATCTTCTCTATTGTCTTTTATTATTCTTTTTTTTTTCTTACTCTTTTTGTGGTTGTTTTTGTTTTGTTTTGTTCTGTTTTGTGCTGTCAGTACAACTGCATGCCCGACATGGTCAAAGTTGAGCCTCACAGTCAGCCAGACATAGGGTTGATTCCACCCACAAATGGGTCAATAGCAATCAAGACCTAATTACAACAGGAGGGCCAACATAACCCACACAAGAAACATTCTCAGAGCATCCAGCTCAGCAGATCAATGAGGCTGCACCACTGAGTCTCACAGGACATCTACTACATAAGGCCAACCCACAAAAACTGGGTGTCACAGCAGACATAATACATAGAAACAAACACAAAGAGACAGCCAAAATAGGGAAACAAAGAAATGAGCCCCAAAGGAAAGAACAGGAGGAATCTCCAGAAAAAGAGCTATATGAAATGCAAGCAAGCAATTTATCAGCTATAGAGTTCAAAATAATGGTTACAAGGCTGCTCTAAACTGTGATTATAAGCATTAATCCACCTACTAGTACCTCATTTTCCATGTACTATTAGTTCTCATACATATAGCCTCTTCATGCACCTAAATGGGTCAAGGAGAGTTTGAAAAGTATTGGATCTTACTTATGGTGTGTCTTCATGTGAACCCTCTTTGGGTTCATCTTGTTTGGGATTCTCTCTCTGCACTTCCTGGACCTGTATGTCTATTACCTTCAGCAGGTTAGGGAAGTTTTCCATCATTATTTTTTCAAATAGGTTTTCAATTTCTTGCTCTCTCTCTTCTCCTTCTGGTACTCCCATGATGCAAATGCTTGAAGTTCTCCCAGAAGCTCCTTACAATAGCCTCTTTTTTTTAAATTCTTTTTTCTTTTTGCTGTTCTGACCAGGTGTTTTTTGCTTCTTTATATTCTAAATTGCTGTTTTGATTCTTGGCTTCATCTACTCTACTGTTTATTCTCTGTAAATTATTCTTTAATTTATTTAGTTAATCTTTCATTTGACTGGTTCTATTTTATGGTTTCTACATCCTTTTTTATGCTGTTGAAATTATAAGATCATCTACTGTTCTGCTAAATTCACTGAGTATCCTTATAACCAGTGTTTAAACTCTGCATCTGGGAGATTGCTTATCTCCATTTTGTTTAGTTCTTTTTTCTGGAGTTTTGTTCTGTTCTTTCATTTGGGACATTTTGGCTGCCACCCTGTGTTTGTTTCTATGTATTAAATAGAGTTGCTATGTCTCCCAGGCTTGGTTAAAAGCAGCAAGAGAAAAGCAGTTGATTACCTATAAGGGAGTTCCCATAAGACTGTCAGCTAATTTCTCAATGGAAACTTTGCATGTCAGAAGAGATTGGCCAGAAATATTCAGTGATGAAAAGCAAGAACCTACAACCAAAATTACTCTACCCAGCAAGGCTATCATTGAGAATCAAAGGACACATATGGAGCTTCCCATACCCAAAAAAGCTAAACATCAAACCAGTATTACATGAAATTTTAAAGGATTTTCTTTAAGAAGAAGAAAAAACAAAAAGTTATCAAAAATATGAATAAAATGGCAATAAATACATATCCTTATCAAAAACTGAATTAAAAACACACACAAAATTAACAAAGAACAGAAACAGACTCACAGATACAGAAAACATTTTGATGGCTGCCAGATGACAAGGGGGTTTGGGTGAAAAAGGTGAAAGGATTAAGAAGTACAAATTGGTAGTAACAGAATAGTCATGGAGATGTAAAGTACAGCATAGGGAATATAGTCAATAATATTCTAATAACAATGTATAGTGTCAAATGGGTACAATATTTATCAGGATGATCACTTAGTAAGTTATATAATGTCTAATTACTAGGATGTACACCTGAAACTAATATAATATTGAATGTCAACTGTAATAGAAAAACAACTTTTAGTGATTAAAAAAAAAAAAAAAAAAAAGTACTGGATCTTTTGGTCAAAATACTATTTCCTAGCTCCCAACCCCTCATAATCATTACTAAAACTGAATTTATTCTATGATTTTTTATTAAAGATATTAAACTCTTTCTCAATCTCTCTCTCTCTTTCTCTCTCTCTATATATAGTATTTAAATTGAAAAAAGAGTATTGAGACACTAGGAATCAGACTTACAAGAATAAGACAGGAATTATATTAAAAATGACAAAATTCTAACACAAAGATGTCAAATTATTTGCCCCAAATCACACAATTAAGAGTCAACTGTTATCAAGTGAACCAACATTCATTCCCTAGCCTCTCAGACAAAACAATTCCACATAGCCTGTCACTAGTACCTTCCCTGAATAAATACCAACTATCTTAAGCAAATCATGCTTACTTATCACATTCTTCTTGCTACTTATTATTGAGAGATCTTGTTTTGACCAATGATGTCTGAAAAAAAATCTACTGGAACATTTGTAGAAAAAGTCTCCATACTTTAAAGGAGAAACAGAAAGACATAGCATCTTCCTGCCTTTAGATATTACTTGTTTAATTTTTTTATTGTGTATTTTTATTGTTTCAATATTAGAAACTGCTAAAGCCATTTTGCAATTATAAAGGAAATCAATGTTATGCTAAGGGTAGAAGAACAGCAAACCCAGGCTCCTTACATCTTACTGCATCACTGACTCAACCAATCATGTAGTCTACCATCTCTGAGAAAATAAATCTGTAAGAAAATAAATCTTTATGTTTAAGCCAAAATCAATTTTCATTTTCTGTTACTTATAGCTGAAGGCATCCTCAGTCAATATTCTATCGCAAAATATGTCTAAATATATTGGTCTTTTACACAAACACCTCAAAATGAACGTGAAATAGAAGGTCGGGGGGGGGGGGGACAATAAATGACAATGCCAAGAACAATGCAGCTCTATGAGGAACTTATCTGCAAAAAGAGAGATGACTCATCACAGTATTTAAAATGGGTGGAAAAGTAGAAAGTAGTGGAGTAGAGCTCAAACTCTGGGTTCAATCTGAAGTTTGCTAGATTTGTCTTATAACCTTAGGGAAGTTATGTAACTTCTCTATGGTTCCATTCATCATGAGGCTAATGGTATCATAACATCTTCCTCTTAGGAATGTTTAAGAATGAGAGTAGACAATGCATGTGGAAGGCTTAGCAGTTTCTGACACAGAAAAAATGTTCATAAATGTTATTTGTGGTTTTTATTCTTTATACTTAGTTTTTTTATTTTACAGACTATTTTCATAAGTATCATAATATTTGATTCTCATAACAAATATATATATGTGAGTTATATATTCCCATATTACAATGAGGAAATAGCCTCAGACAGGTTGCATGTAAACAGTCGAGATTTGAACCTGGTACTCCCATTCTCAAATGAAGAACCAGAGAATCTTAGGTATTAAAATAAAACCACAACTACAAATCTAGAAAATTAGAAATTTAGGAGGAGAGTGGAAGGAGAATTGATTTGGAATGCGGAGAGTTGCTAATGGTCTTAACAACAGTGCAGCACTATGTCAATGGAGAGTTAAAGCACGTTTACTCTCAATAACAGGACTTGAGGCTCTAACCAACCAAGTGATGGCTTAACAAGTCAAAAAGGTAAATTCTGAGTAATTCAAATTAAATCTACACTTTAAATCTAATAACATGAAATTGGAGAGTGAAAGCAACAAATACTCTGTAAATTCATGAAATCTTTTCATTAAAGAATCATAAAAGTTTCAGTAGCTGACAACACTTGCCACCCCTAAAATATATGCTTTCTATTAGATGGCAGTATAAGTGCAGATTTAAATCTAAACCTATAAAGGTTTAAGACCATGTCATGAAAAGATCCAGGTATGCTGAGTGGTCAGATAAAACTAACAAGAATGTTTTTAACATATAAGCTTTGCTTTCAAGTATGAGAAGAATTTGCAGTAATGACCCATGAGGAAGCAAAATAAAATTAACTTTGAGAAAAACTCTCACCAGCCCACATGGAGTGAGGCCTGATTGCTGTTGTGTCAGTCTGTGTTTACATGAATAGAACATGTTTTCTTGATTTGGCAGATGGGAAGAAGAAAGGCGGGGGAGGCTAACCCCAGTAAAAGCGGGTTTATATAGTTCTTTTAAGAATGTGTATAATATACTCAATTCTTTTATTAAAATTTTAGCAACATTTTTTTCACTCTGTTGTATTAAATGTTATGAACTTGTTTTTGGTTGCCTGTGTGTTGTTTTTTTCTTTTTTCAGTCTAATATAGTTTCTCATTGTATCACATCCCACAAATTTGTTTTTATGACATTTCTAAAAGGTCAATTTACCCAGGGCTCCTCTCTTCTAAACTCATACAAAGAATTATTTTGCCACCTTACTTTGTTCTCTAAATGTAGCAAAAAAAAGTGGTCACCATTTCCGCTTATTAAAAAGCCAAACTGATAAGAAGAAAATCAGATCTGTATTACCCATAAAGCCCATGTGGAAATAAAACAGGTAATAGTGGTACACCAATTGACTACTCTAGATAGCCATTCCCAGGTAACAGTTCCACAAAAAGAGTTGTAGATCATACAAAAATAGAGGCAAAGTTCCATTTTTATGCCCTCACTCCCAAATATGTACTATCTCCAAAAACATTATTTATACATATTCTCATATTAGGCAAATGTTATTTTTAAGAAATGAAACCTAGTAAAAGCTTTAATACAGACCTGTTTTTTCCTTCTTTTTCAGTTTTAATAGTCTGTTTCCATTACACTTTAACCCATGCAAAGAACATATACATCTGTGACAAGCAGTATAATAAATAGCTCCGGCAGGGTGGCTCAGTTGGTTGAAGCATTGGTCCCGTGCACCAAAATGGTTGTGGGTTTGATTCCCAGTCAGGGTACATACCTAGGTTGCAGGGTTCAATCCCTGGTCTGGGTGTGTATAGGAGGCAACTGATCAATGTTTTTTTTCTCACATCGATGTTTCTCCCCCTCTCTCCCTCTCTCTCTCCTCTTCCTTCCTTCCTCTTTCTCAAATGGATAAATATATCTTCCAGTGAGGATTAAATATATACACACACACACACACACACATATATATATAAAGTATATATGTGTGTGTGTATATACATATATAAGCAAATCCTAGTCTCAGTTCAAAGTGAAGTTATTTTTTTCTGAGCAATTAGTAACATTTTTATAACTATCAAGGCACCATGTGTGCAAAACATCAGTTAAAAATTTAGGAATATGAATTACTTTAGCAGTGGAAGGCGGCCAATAAAATGCCAGGTGTTAAACTTGTGGGATGAAATAGGACAGTATGCGTGTAAGGCACACCAATAAAATGTGTACTGAACTCTGACTCACACCGGAGCACCCAGAAAACTATACTCTGTAGTCTCACTTGCTTTTTCATCCTCAGGTGAACTGGTCACAATCCTATTGGCCCCCTCATTGTTTCACACTGTACATGACTATCAGCTGAAGAGAATTTCCATAAACTTCACGATGCAATTCCCGGGAGCTAGCTGATTCATCTTCCAAACGGTATTTTATAACAGGTAGTCATAATTCTTCAAAATTTCTGTACTATTATATTTCAACAAGGAAGTAATATTAAAACCCTGTAACCTTTCTCCGATGACATTTTTTAAATATTAAAAATAGGTCCTCTTCAGCCTTTTAATTACAAAAGAAACCTCCAAATGACATAAATAAACAGAAATAAAAGAGTTAAAAAATGCTCTTAGTGATTCTCATCTAAATGTAACACCATTCTCTATGGAGACCAAAGCTTTTACTAAAAAATAATGAGTCAGAGAAATAAAACCCACACCACCAGTATTTTAACATCTGCTTCTCCTTTCCTGTTCTCTTCTTTTTCTAAAATAAGACTTCTCTATCAGAGGTCAAAGTTCAATAAAATAAATGCATTCTAGCTGACATTAAAAAAAAAACGGAAGAGCATCTGTCTGATCAAAAGGCTCTCTTCTCTTGGTTTATATAACTATGCATACTTTCACCTTTTACTTTCTTGCTTCCTCAGGTGTCTGCCCTCTTTCTTTTGACTGGGAAAATTATAAAAACTTTAAACAGACAAAAACGGTTACTGGATGTCCTCTCCCTGTCTGGAGGGCCTTCCCAGTGTTTTCTGATTCTATAGGGATCTGTGCCTTTCTTTGTCTCTATTTTGCAATTGTGTTATAGAAACAGAAGTTAACTTGTGGAGGGCTGATGGTGAGTGGGGATCCTTGGCCACATTATCGGGTGAAGATACAACTAATTACCACGCAGAAGTGGCCGGTTTTGCACCTTTTAGTGTTCCTCATTGCCTTTTCATGTCTCTTCTCTGGAATTCCCTTTGAACTGGTTTCAGTGGTTTACTGGTTTTCCCACTAACTAATGAACTAATAAAAGCTCTGACACATGTTCATTTTATATATGTATGAATGTCATGACTTTACCTTTTCAAAAATTATCCTTTAATTATCCCATGGATGAGCACATATTACTTAAACGTAACAGCTCAAAATAAATATTACTGCTAATTTTACCACCATTTAAGCCTTCCTTGAATTATCATATTATACATAATACTCTTTTAAGATTTTAATACAATTTATTATCCTGCCTTCTTAATCATTAAAAGAGATTCTTCTCCTAAGTGGCAGAGCACTGAAGAGTACATACAAATGAAGAGGGAAAAATCACACCAATAATGATTAGCATTGATCAAGCACTTGCTATGAGTGAGGCACCACTTCAAGGCACTGCTCACTCACTGAATCCTCACAACCACCCTGCGAGGAGGGACTCCAAATACAGCAAAGAGAAGTAAAGTAACCTGCTCAAAGTAAAACTGCCAGTAAGGGCTAGAGCTATGATTTAAACTCAGAGTATGTCTCCAGGCTAAATTGGATTATGGCTCAGAGAAGAAAGCAAAAAAAAAATTTTAAAGAGCTGAGCACTTTTAGTGCCATTATTCCTGGCTGTTGTTACCAACATTATCAAAGGAATGCATATTATTATCCTGAAACCCATTTTTAAAAACTGCTATTAGAGAGAGTGCAAGCCAAACACCTTTGTGGGTAGCAGCAGCAACAGGAAAAACAGAGATAAAAGGTGAGCGGACATGAGAAAGTAAAGAGATCAAACGGGATGGGTTGTATGAAAAACTAAAATTTAAAGAAATTCACATTATGATAGTAAACATCCAATTTAATCCTAACTTTGATAGTTTTGTCTAACACTTGTACAAAATTCATACAACATTCTTATACCCCAGTGTCCATGTACAGAACTGGTTCTTTATGTAAGAACAATCAAAAGGGCCCTTCTGCTCTACACTTCTTCTGTGGCAGACCTTGGAATAAAATTAACTGACTTTTGAGAGGCCATTAAAAGTCTACTCATGCTTGAAACTGCGCTCAAATAAATATCTAGCAATTACCATTCTTTTCTGGACTTTCTTGATTCTTAAACTCATAATTTAAAGAGTACTGAAATCCTTAAAACAGCTCCAGAATGACCCACACTACAGAAAAGCTTCAAAGATGTGACCTAGAACAGCCCTAGCTCAGGAAAAGCTGCTCAGCCTCAGGACTTTTTCAACACATGATAATGTCCCAAGACAAACACTTAATGCCTCCCTCTCAGCTAGGGGTAAACCCCAGCAGGTGAAAAGCAGCTTGCTATTTGAATTACTAATGGTGTTCAGTGTAGGCTTCAAAGTTAAATGTATAGATTAGTGGAGAATATTCTCCCTGCCTAGAAAAACCTAAAATAAAGCTATAGTTAAAGTGTTAACAGAATGGCTCTAGCCCGTTTGCTCAGTGGTTAGAGCACTGGTCCACAGACTGAAGGGTCCTGGGTTCAATTCCAACCAAGGGCGCGTACCACAGTTAGAGGATTGATCCTCGACCCTGGTCCAGGTGTGTGCAGGAGGCTGCCAATTGGTGTATCTCTCCCACACCCATGTTTCTTTCTCTCTCTCTCTCTGAAAAGCAATGAAAAAAAAATCCTCCAGTGCAGGTTTAAAAAAAAAAAAAAAAGTTAAGCCCAGCCAGCGTGGCTCAGTGGTTGAGCAGCTCACCATTTGAGCACTGACCTACCATCTAGGAGATCCCAGTTCGATTCCCGGTTAGGGCACATGCCTGGCCTGCAGGCTTGACCCCCAGTGGGGGACATGCAGGAGGCAACCAATCAATAATTCTCATCATTGATGTTTTTCTCTCTCTCTTTCCCTTCTGCCTTCCTCTCTGAAATAGACATGTTTTGTTTTTTTTAATTTAAAAAGTGTTAACAGAACGAATCTGTCATCTTCAGTAAATGTTTATAAAGAAACATACTATACATCACTACATAAGCAGAATCACTAAGACCAGAAAATAAGACAATTAAGGTATTAGAAGAACTGATTACGTAAGATGCAAGGATAAAGGTATTAATTATAAAAGTTACTTACAACATTGTTCTAGGATCTAAGAAAATTCTAGATTTGATTACAAGGCATCTTGAAAGATATCACCTGCCACAATTCTAGTAAAGTAAGTCTAAATTAAGTATGAATTATAGGCAAGGGTTTGTTTGGTTTTTTTAATATATCTTTATTGATTTCAGAGAGAGGAAAGGGGAAGGAGAGATAGAAACATCAATGATGAGAGAGTCACCGATCAGCTCCCTCGAGCCCGCAACCCAAACATGTGCCCCGACTGGGAATCAAACCCCGATCGCCTGGATCCTAGGTCAACGCTCAACCCTGAGCCACGCCCGGCCAGGCTAGGCAAGGGTTTTAAATAAAATGAAAGACTACATTGGGCCTAATTACTCTAAATTTTTCCCCAAAATACGAAGCACATGTAAAATCCTTTTTTATTTCATACTTGAAATAAATACTCAAGTACCATCTAACTATTTAAACTTATGAACTCCAGAAAATGCATTCATTCTCTTATCATTAAAAATACTAGTTATTCAGCCTGGCCGGGCGTGGCTCAGTGGCTGAGCGTCGACCTAGGATCCAGGCGATCGGGATTCGATTCCTGGTCAGGGCACATGCCCAGGTGGTGGGCTCGATCAATGACTCATCATTAGTGTTTCTGTCTCTCTCTCTCCCTCTCCTTTCCTCTCTCTGAAATCAATAAAGATATATTTTAAAAAATAATAAAATAAAGAGTGTAAATGACTCCAAGAAATGTACAATTAAAAAAAATAAATAAATACTAGTTATTCAAATAACAAGTGCTGTGGAACTGTAAATTGGCGCAGCCACTATGAAATGGGGTATATGCATCCCTTTGTTTATTGCAGTGTTACTGACAATAGCCAAGATATAAGAGTAACCTAGGTGTCCATCAATAGACAAGTGGATAAAGGAGATATGATTAGATAGATGATGATGATAGATAGATAGATAGATAGATAGATAGATAGATAGATAGATAGATAGATAGATAGATAGATGGATGATAGACAGATGATAGATAGATAGATGATAGATAGATGATGATGATAGATAGATAGATAGATAGATAGATAGATAGATAGATAGATAGATAGATATAGATGATAGATAGATGATAGATAGATGATAGATGATAGAGATACAATGGAGTCCTAGCCAGGTGCTCAGCTGGCTGGAGCATTGACCCATACACTAAAAGGTTGTGGATTCTAATCCAGTTAGGGTGCGTAAAAGAGGCAACCAATCTTCCTCACATTAATGTTCTCTCTCTCTTCTCTCTCCCCTTCCTCTCTGTCTAAAATCGATAAACATATTCCCGGGTGAGGATTAAAAAAATGGAATATTACTCAGCTATAAAAAAAGAATGAGTCTTGCCACTTGTGACAACATGGATGGACCTAGAGGGTATTATGCCAAGTGAAAAAAGTCAGAGAAAGACAAATACCATATGATTTCACCTATGTGTGGAATCTAAAAACAAAATAAACAAAACAGAAACAGACATACAGATACAGAGCACTAACTGATGGTTGCCAGATGGGAGAGGAGACAGGGTATGGGCAGAAAACATGAAGGGATTGAGAGATACAAATTTCCAGTTATAAAATAAATAAATCAAAGGGATGTAATGCACAGCATAGGGAGCATCGTAATAATGTTGTATGGTGACAGAAGGTTACCAGACTTGCCATGGTGATCACTTTATGAGGTATATATAGATATTAAATCACTGTTGTACACCTAAAACTAATATAATACTGTATGTCAACTATACTTTGATTTTTTAAAGAATTAGTTATTAAAAATTTCAAGATAGTTTTCTTCGCGAAATGTAAATTCAAAAAACTAAAAAGGTAAGTAGTTTTCGCCCAAAGTTTTAATTAATGGAAACATTAATTGGCAGCAAAACTGATGAGATTTCAGAAATAACACTAGTCTCCCAACAATGAAGGTGTCTTAAATCGTGCTTCCCTGATGTTTCCAGAGTTTGACTCTCTAAATATATAAAACTTTTTATCAACTGAAAATAAAGGAAACTGAAGGAAAAATGGTACTTACTTTTCAATCTCAATGCCAAGTGGGTTAGCAGGACGTAAGGACAAGGGAGGAATTCCTTTATTCCTGTCAGTACGCATATCATAATAATTCATTTCATCAACCCACACAGCAGACTGGTCCAAAATACCTACCAAAACAAGGAGCACATCCTTAGTAAGATACAGACACCTCCAGGAACTTTCTAAGTTTTGCAAATTGCTTTATTTTTTAAGGATCTAAATGCATGCTAAGGTAATTTTTAAGAAATTTGAGGACACAAAGACTCTAAATTTTTTTTAATGCCTGGTGGCTTAATTAAACACACTAAAAATCTACTTTTAAGAAGACAAAAATAATACCTTTTGGCTCATGGTTTCATTGAACATTACTCAATAGAGAAAACAAATTAAGCCTCTAATAAAAATTTCTGCTAAAACAAATGTATTTTACCAAAAAATTACAATTAATTTGGTAAATTCAATAAAATATCCAACAATTCCTTATATAAAGATACCAAACACCTTCCAAGGAATGCATAGCTTATATAATGGGACTGACTCAGATTCAGGAAAAATGACTCGGTAGTTCCTATGAAAAAAATATGACCTCTGAAAACAGCACCACATCCTCTTTGGGGCTCCTTGTCACTCATCTTGGCATATAACTTAACAGTTTACTCTCTTATGATCTGGGCTGCAAGAGAAAATGGGCAAAGTACCAGTGAGCAGAGAGGAGGGGCTGGGGACTGGGAAGGCTTCATGAAGGAAGGATATTTGATCCCAGGCAACTTCTAGATGCATGATCCTTTGTGATCCACTAATTTTATCAGCACTCACATTTCTTCAATGATACAACAGGAAGGAGACTCTGTGAGGGGTTATGCTTAAGTCCAGATAGTTCTAAGTTCAGTTAGATAAGCCTTTATTGAGCCTACACTGTGCTAGGCCCTGGCAGGGAAGAGGTCAGAATAAAATACTTTCCAAATACGTTGTCTTTATCTGCTGTATAAATATGGCATGAAATAATGCTGGATTCTGTCAAAATGTTTTAAGTTCCTCCAGAAAACATAAAACAAGTTCCTTATTTAATTGCATAGTTCAGTTTTTAAAGGTGTAATATAAAAATGAGTACATAAAAACAGTGATATTGTATACATACTTACACATGTATGCATACACATATAATATGTACATATGTAAGTTCCATTTTCAATTTTCCCTTGAATTCCTTAAATTTCTATTTATAAAAAAAAATCTAGGAATTTAAGGAAGATAATGCTGTAGAAAAGCTCTATACTCTAAGACAGAAAGCAAAAACAATTTGTGAAATCATTTACTTTTCTATACCAGAGAGAAGTACAGTCTGGGTTTCAGTGCACCTCTGATATTCCTACATTATACGAATATTAATCAAGAACTGATCATGTGCAAGACATTATAGAACCAAAAAGATGAATCTGACATTATTCTTATTTTAAGAGGGAGGGTGGCCATGCTCAGAAATTACTATGAGAAAAATAAAAACTATTGGTTAGCAGCAGAGCAGTTAAGACAGGACCTCCAGGTCTTTTCCCTTAAAGTTACAAGCTGGACAGTTATAATTCAACAAAGGGTTCCCTGCTGACACAGAAACACGTCCTGCACTGAAACATCTGAAGGAGGGCGCATCTCAGCTAGCAATGGAGACAGGAGAGGGAGGGGACAAGACAGAAAGGGAAGCTGTGGGGAGACTACCTGCAGAGGCTCCGTAACAGTGAAGGGGTGAAGTGTAATCACCACTGGACAAACTAGAAGGGCAGAAACAGCAACGGGGCCTCAGTGGCTGACACACAATGAGGCTAGGCCCTGGGTCGGGGCAGAGAAGAGAGCAGTCAAAGAGCTCCACAACCAGCCTTCACTGGACAAAGGATTCAGCAGATGTGGGAACCACCCACACCTGTGGCCTGGCAGGCAGAAAATTCTCACTTGGAAGATCGCAAAAGGACAGAAAAAAACTTCCAGCCTAAGTGATCTGTACTCGTTGTAGCTAAATACACGAGGAAGAGCAGAACCTCACACTCACGAAACCACTTCCCCCACCAAACCCTTTTGCACCCATCTCCACGCAACCTGGTAGAGGCAGCTGGGTCAACTCAAAGCAGCTTGCCTGAAAGCTTCTGGCTGCTGAAAGCAGCACTGAGAACAATGAGAAGAACCACAGCCAACCACTGTGAATTTTCAAGGGTGGTGCCCCAAGACTTAGGCTGGGCAGGATCACCCACCTCCTTAGGAAATACCAGGAATATTCCAAGGACAGGCTGTACTGTTGCTCAAAGATCCCAGAAGCCCCAGCAGTGCATAAGAGAAAATAAAAACTGGAGCTTTAGCACCACCTACTGTAAAACAAAAGACATCCACTTATCAACCTGCTAAACAGTGAAATGTCAAAAATACTTTTTTAAAAAGTTTTCATTCCTACAAATGCACAGGCAGAGAAATAACCCATCAAGCACAATGAATAACCAAGGAAGCTCAGAAAGAAAGTAAAAATCTCTAGAAAATAAACTTAAGACATGAAATACTGTGATTTAAATAACAGAATTCAAGACTGCAGTTCTAAAAGAACTCAGAGTGACACAAGAAAACTCAGAAAAGCAATTCAATGATCTCAGAAATAAAATCAACAAACAAAAGGAGTACTTCACCAAAGAGACTGAAACTAAAAAGGAATGAAACAGAAATTCTGTAGATGAAGAAATCTATAAAAACAATGAATAATGAACTAGCAAGCTTAGGCAACAGAGCTGACCAGATAGAGGAGTGAATTATTGATACAGGAAATAGTAACCCAGAAATGAGTCAGGTGTTAGAAGAGAGAAACTCGAGAGTAAAAAAAAAAACCTGAAAGAAATCTACAAGAACTATCTGACACCACTAGAAACAGCATAGTAAGAATAAGGAGAACACCAGAAGGAGAAGCAGGAGAGAGACCAGAGTCTATTCAAACAAATAATCCATGAGAATTTCCCTATGGAAAGAACTGGATCCCCAAATCCAAACAGCTAACAGAACACCTAATTATCTCTATCCAAAAATGCCTACTCCAAGGCACATTATATTAAAACTGTTAAAAATTAACAAGGAAGACTTCCCATGACAGTAAGGGAAAAGAAGATGGTAACCTATAAGAAAATCCCATTCGATTATTATCAGATTTTTCAGCAGAAACCCTAAAGGTAGGACAAAGAGGAATCAAATATTCAAAGCAAGAAATCATATCCAAAAAAATAATCCAGCTTTAGAAATGAAGAAAAAAAATAAAGGGTTTTCCAGACATACAGAAACTGAGGAAACTTACCACCACAAGCTCTGCATTACAAGAATGCTGAAAGGTAATCTTCTACTTGAAACAAAAAGACATAAGGATACAAAACTATGAGCAAGATACTAACAGATGCAGGAAATTTCAACCCTTGTTCAGAATAGGGTATTAAACACTGAAATATAACACAAAGGTTAAAAAGAGGTAAAAACATTAAAAGAAAAAGACAACAGCTACTGCTATTGGGAAGTCAATGAACAGGGATAATTTGTACAACAAAAACATAAAAGGGGGGTGGGGACTGAACTTGCACAGGTAAATAGAGATAAGATGCAACCAGGGATAAGATGCAACCAGAGTTTCTTGCACACAGGAAACTTTTTTTGTATAAACCTAATGGTAACCACAGAAAAGAAATCTAGAAATGAGACACATGCATAAAAAAGGAGAAAACGGAGTGGGAAAAATCATAGGATGCCACCAAACTGAAATAAACAGAAAGACAAGGGAAAAAACAAACCAACAACAACAAAAATGGAGACACAGCTACCAGGAAACAGATCAAGTGGCTGCAGAAAATCCTCACATATCAATAATCACCATAAATGTAAATAGACTTAATTCACCAATTAAAAGACACAGGGCTGTGGGATGGATCAAAAACCGAAATTAACTTTATGCTACCTTCAGGAGAAGCAGCTCAATTGCAAACACAAACACAGACTCAAAGCAAAGAGGTGGAAAATTATACTCCAAGCAAATGGCATCCATAGAAAAGTAGGTGTAGCCGTAATTATATCAGGCAAAGTAGATTTCAAGAAAAAAAAGGTAAAAAGAGAAAAAAATCATTTTACAATGATAAAGACAATCCATCAAGAAGATATAACACATTATAACACATGCACCCAACCTTGGAGCACTAAAATACAAGGTGGGGCTTGTAGGTTTGCAACTGTGAGTACATGAAACACAAAGTTTATTCTTGTATTATTATTTATTATTTTCCATACGAACAACTGTAAACCTACTTTTGCCCCACCCTGTATATAAAATAACTACTAACAGAGTTAAGGGTAGAAATCGACAAAAACACAATGGTAGTAGGGTACCTAAATACCTCATTGACAGCAACAGATATATATCATAACAGAAAATCAATAAGGAAATATCAGCCTTACATGACACACTATACCAAGTGGACATAGTTGATGTTTACAAAGCTCTTCATCCAAGAACACCAGAATATATACTCTTCTCTAGTGCATTTGCAACATTCTCAAGGACAAACCATATGTTGGAGCATAAAACTAGCCTCAACAAATTTAAGAAGACTGACAACATACCAAGTATATTTTCTGAACACAATGCTTTGAAACTGGAAATCAACTGCAAAAAGAAAATAGATGATGTGTAGAGATAAAACAACATGCTACTAAACAATGCCTCGGTCAAAGATGAAATAAGAGATGAAAAGATACGTAAAGACAAATGAAAATGACAATACAATATATATATAAATTTTTGAGCCAAAGTGGTAATGAGAGAGAAATTTACATCATTACAGGCCTACTTCAAGAAACAAGAAAAATCTCAAACAAACAACCTAACATTTCACTGTAAAGAACTAGGGAGGGGGCCCGGCCTAGCTTGGCTCAGGGTTGAGCATCAACCTAGGATCCAGGAGATCATGGTTCGATGCCCAGTCAGGGCACAAGCCGAGGTTGAGGGCTCGATCCCCAGCAGGGGGTGTGCAGGAGGCAGCCAATCAATGACGACTCTCTCATCATTGATGTTTTTATCTCTCTCCCTCTCCCTTCCTCTCTGTGAAATCAATAAAGATTTATTTTTTTTTTTTTTTTAATTTTTTAAAAACTACGGAGGGGGGAAAAAAGCGAAGCCCAAAGTCACTAGAAGAAAAAAATAATAATAAAAATTAGAGCAGAAATGAATGAAATAGAGAACAAAAAGACAATACAAAAATTAATGCAGCAAAGAGCTGGATATTTGAAAAGATTAATAAAATTGACAAACTTCTGGCTAGATTCACTAAGGAAAAAATAAAAAATAAAATCAGAAATGAAAGAGAAGGTACAAGAACACTACGAAAGGCTATACAGCACCAAATTCAATGACCTAGAAGAGACAAGTTCTTAGAAATGTATGACCTTCCTAGATAGAACCACGAAGAATTGGAAAATATAAATAATCCACAGTAAGGAAACTGAAAGTCATTAAAAACTTTCCAAAAAGTAATAGTCCAGGACCAGATGGCTTCAGGGAGTTCTACCAAACATTCAAAGAAAATTTAACACCTATCCTTCTCACACTTCCAAAATATTAAAAAAGAGGCAAAACTTTCTAACTCATTTTATGAGGCCAACATTACTCTGATACCAAAACCAGGTAAGGATAACACACACACACAAAAATTATAGGCAAATATCTCTGATGAACATAGATGCAAAAATCCTAAACCATTACTAGCAAATTGAATACAACAATCCATTAAAAAGATAATACATCACAATCAACTGGGATTCAGTCCAGGGGCGCAAAGATGGCTCAACATATACAAGTCGATGAATGTGATACACCACATTAACAAAGTAAGAGACAAAAATCATACAACCTTATCAAAAACACAGAAAGGTATTTGACAAGATGCAACATTCATTTATGATTAATAAAACTTTACTCAACAAAATGAGTATAGAAGAAATTCCCTAAACATATAAAGACCATATATGATAAACCCTCAGCTAATATACTCAATGGTAAAAAACTAAAAGCTTTTCCTCTAAGATCAGGAACAAGACAAGGATGTTCACTTTCACCACATAATACTGGTTGTACCTCACCAGATCAATCAAGTAAGAGAAAGAAAGAAAAGTCATCCAAATTGGGAAGGAAGAAGTAAAATTGTCACATTTTGCAGATGATGTAATTCTTTCTAATTAAAACCCTAAAGATGTCACCAAAAAACTATTAGAAACAATAAACAAGTACAGTAAAGTTGCAGGACACAGGATCATTATAAAAAAGTCATTGCATTCCTATATACAAATATTAAATTTCAGGAAGAAAAAAAAAAAACGACGACAATTCCATTTGCAAATGCAACAAAAAGAATAAAATATCTACGAATAAACTTAACAAAGGATATGAAGGACGTATACACTGAAAACGACCAGGCATTGTTGAAAGAAACTGAAGACAACATGAAGAAATGGAAAGATATTCCATATTCATGAACTAAAAGAATTAACATAGTTAAAATGGCCATATCACCTAAAGCAATATACAAATTTTAATGCAATCCCCATCAAAATCCCAATGGCATTTTTCAAAGAAATAGAATTAAAAATCCCTAAGTTTTTATAGAACCACAGAAAACCCTGAGTAGCCAAAGCAACCCTGAGGAAAAAGAACAAAGCTGGAAGTATCATACTCCCTGATTTCAAATGATACTACAAAGCTAAAATAATCAAAAAGCATGGTATTTGCCAAAAAACACATCCATGAACCAATGGAACAAAACTGAGAGCCCAGAAATAAACCCATATCTTTGGGCAACTAATTTTCAACAAAGAAGCCATAAACATATAATGGAGAAAAGGAATACTCTTCAACAAATGGTGTTGGGAAAATTAGAAAACAACATGCAAAAGAATGAAACTAGACTGCTATGTAACACTGCTACTTTATACAAAAAGTAACACAAAACAGATCAAATACATAAGTATAAGACCTGAAACAGTCAAAGATAGGTACTAGCCTTATGGACTTTGGTCTCAAAAAGGATTTTATGAATTTGACCCCAAGGGCAAAGGAAGTAAAAAGAAAAATAAATGAATGGGGCTACATCAAACTAAAAAGCTTCTGCACACAAAAGAAACTGACAACAAAACAAAAAGGCAACCAACTGAATGTGAGAAAATATTTGCAAAGGACACCTCCAATAAGGGGCTAATATGCAAAATATATTTTAAAAATCATACAACTCAACAAGAAAACAATTGTTCCCATTAAAAAATGGGCAGAGGACCTGAATTGACTCTTTTCCCAAAAAGACAGGAATAAATGGTCAACAGATATCTGAAAAGATGCTCAATTTCACTAGCTATAAGGGAAACGTAAATCAAAACCGCAATGAGATAACCTCACACCTGTTGGAATGATTATCAATAAAATAAGAAATAACAAGTGTTAAAGAGGATGTGGAGAAAAGGGAACCCTCATACAGTGCTGGTAAGAAATTTTTTTCTGTTTTTTAATTCTTTTTTTTAAATTAAATTTATTGGGGTGACATTAGTTGATAAAATTACATAGGTTTCAAGTATACAAGTCTATGATAAATGATCTATCTGTACATTGCATTGTGTGCTCACCACCCAAAGTCATATCTTCTTCCATCACCATATATTTGACCCCTTTACCCTTTATGGTCCCCCTCAACCCCCTGCCCTCTGGTAACTACCATACTGCTCTCTGTGTCTGTTTCTGTTTGTTCATTTTTCTTGTTTGTTCATTTGTTGCTTTCAGTTTTATATCCCACATATGAGTGAAATCATATTGTTCTTAACTTTTTCTAACTTGTTTCATTTAGCATGATATTCTCAAGATCTATCCATGCTCTCACCACTATGAAAAACAGTATGGAGGTTCCTCAAAAAATTAAGAATAGAACTAGCATATGGCCCAGCAACCCCTATTCTAGGCATCTACCCTAATAATTTGAAAGCATTTATGCATAAAGATATATGTGCCCCTATGTTCACTGGGGCATTATACAGCGCAGCCAAGATGTGGAAACTACCCAAGTGTCCTTTGACGGATGACTGAATATAGATGATGTGGTTCATACATACAATAGAATACTACTCTCATGTGGGAGATAAAAAAGGAAGCAACAAATGAACAAACAAAACAAACTCATAGACACAAGCAACAGTACGGTGGTTACCTGAGGGGAAGGGATATGGGGGAGAGGCTTAAGAGAGTAAAAGAAGTCAAATATATGGTGACAGGAGACTAGACTTTGGGTGGTGAGCACACAGTAAGTACAACATACAGATGATGTACTACAGAATTATACACTTGAAAGTTATAAAATGTTATTAACTAATGTCACCCCAATAAATTTAATTTAAAAAAAGAAAAATTATTAATTTATTGAACACTTACTTTGTGTAAGGGGCTATGTTAAGCACTTTACATGTATCTTTTAACTCATTTAATCCTGTAAGGTAGGTAATATGATTACTCCACTTTTACCCACAAACAAAGTAGGCATTCAAGTTCCAGTGTGTAGTGCTAGAGACCAGATTAATAGTCAGTTTGGGTCCTCAGACCATGTTCTTAATCACTCTAATATGAGAAAGCAGGTGTTAACTATATAAAAATGTAACATGTAAAGTGCTATGGGGTACAATAAAGAGTTATTTTTAGTTTGAAGAAATAAAGCACCTCCAGGTAAAGCAACACTTTGTCCAGAACTGAAAGGATGGAGAAAAAGGAAGAAAAGAGCAGTTATTTAGATAATATCATTGCTAATTTGGCAAAATCAGGAGGACATTGCACCTCAAATCTTAACCATATAACAGAAGAAAAAAAAATATATTCAAAAAATGTATTCAAGAGCAAGGAACTAAAACTGTCACATGAAAATGTTAAATGAAAAGATTTTATAAAGAATTTATAATGACAGTTCTGTCAGGATCATCACCCTTTGGTGCCTTTTCAAAAGTAATACAAGTTTTAACCAATATATCATTCCTGTCAAAATAAACATAAACAGAATCTAAGTTAGTGAGATATAACAGTAGGTAAATTTTAGACTAATCTACCAGTTCTAAATTTTAAAAGACAAAACCCATTTAAATTTTCATCTTCAGAATAACATGATGAAAGGTAATACCTATTTTTTCAGGTTTGAGTAGCTTGAAAGAGACTGTTGAGGTTCCTTTGCCACCTGACTTGGTTGTAACAATTATGTCTCCTTTGTCATTTTTGGCTTGTCCCACTCGACATACTATTTTACTTGCAGACATCCATTCTGCTGTCAGGAGGCAGTTATGTCCACAAATTGTCAAACCTGAAAATAAAAGCATGCATATAACAAAGTTCAAAAGAACAACTGTAAGAGCTCATCATGTCTATTACATTGAAAACAATTTTGCTTTCTCTTAGTAACACAGGCCTTTTCAAGAACTGAAAAACAAATAAAGCAATAACAAGGTTCAATAATTATTTTTATTATTGTATACACCCAATATTATTTGCAAATATACCAGTCTCTACTGATTTTTGTCTAATCTTTTACGCTAACATTTAAGACTTCTTTTAGATTATATTTAAGTTTCTTCAAATATCAATGGAATTAGATAATAATGCCCATAATAATAATGTGTAGGCATTCTAGATCACTTAGACTATGAGAATCTTAAATTGCTTTCATGGGTAGTAGAAGGGAATTTACTGTTATTATTAGAAATCTAAGATACTGATATAAAATTCTAAAGGGTAAATGTATATATCATTCTCTAAAAACATTTATACACCTTCCTGAAAATAACCTGCATAACTTTTACTAGTGTTCAATTATACATGGTGTAACAGAATGAACTAAATAAAGTAGATACTTTACTTTAAGCATAGCCTGGAGTCTGGTAAATCCAGTAAGTGTTCTCAGGCATTACTGATTTACTATTTCATTTTTCATATCTGCTTATTATTCCTCTAAAGACAGTTCATGCTGCCTCAGTGCTTCCCTAATGATACTGTCACAACGTTACATTCTGCTTTCACAATAAACTGGCACTCCGAAAAGTCAGCTCATGCCTGGCAGCTCAGGCCCTGATTCCGTACAAATTACAGTTTAGGCAGTAACCAAACAGGGAGGCACTGGAAGATTTCAGTGAGGAAGACATGGCCCCAGGTGGAACACCGAGAGAACTTGCCACTAGTCTACTAACTGATTTCCTCTCTACTTCCCATTTCCACAGAACAGGTACCAATATAATAAATATTTATGGAGAAAATAACTCAAAGTATGGTGAAGACCCAGCCAATCCACACTTTCCTTTCTCACTATATAACTGTGTATACTGCTCAGCAGTCAAGTTTTGGCAAATATAATTTTTTTTCCAGGAACACCTGCCTAATTTGGTTGAAAAAACATTGGGAGGGATTCATGCTCTGTTACAACTTAAAGCACTATTAAGTAAGAATGTTATATTAACAATGAAGGAATAAAAACGACTACATTTTTAAGACATTTATTGAAATAATGAATTTTAGAGATTTCCCTAAAACATCTATTATTTATTCATGTTTGAAATTTTGTTTTACTAATAAAGCACTTAAAGATTCTTTTAAGATCAAGTTTTCTGTTGTTTTTTTAAAATGTGTAATAACATTCACACATTTTTAAATGTATTCGTAATTCAATTTTTTTTTTCAAAATGGGAATGTCTTAGATATCTTTTCTGATAATCAATTTTTGTTACAAAAAATTTAAACAATTTAAGAGACTGAAAGCATCTCTGGAACTCCTTTCCATCTCCAAGATAAGTACTTGTGAAACACTTCAACGCATGTTTGCTCAAATAATTTTTATGCATACATATATCAGTCTGTGATTTTTTAAATGAATGGGAAATGTTTTAATTTACAAACTGTTTAATTACAGATGGTAGGCATTTTTATATCACTCAGGTCAATACATAACTTAGTATTTTTTAATTTTACTACATCAAAAAGGTTCTTGTGATTTTAAATATTAACTAACTTCAGAAAGGAGAAAAACTCAACAACAAATGTCAGCTGACTGTGAAGTCATTCCTAAAGTGAGTTCCCTGCTAGAGAACTATCTTATGATTAAAACTGAGGAATGGGAACAGCTACCAGCTACAGAGACATGAAGTCTTAAAAACATGTTAAAACGAGCAAACATGAATAGATATCCGTAATGGTACATGTTGAAAAAATACTCCCCAGAACAAGAGTAGATTCATTTGGCCATACCTGCTAACAGTGTTCCTCTGATTTAATGTGTATCCTGCATTTTAACTAAAAAAATTAATAATCACCATATAATTTTAAACATAGATTCAAATGGATCATTTTAAATGTCATGAGAATTCAATAAGATCATAAGACCTAGTTCTTAAGCACACTTTTGCTAAGTTACTGAAAGCTAAGAAATCTGCTTTGTGAAATATAATAACATCTTTTTTTTAAGTCACTTGTAGAATTCCAAATAAAGTGTTCTTATAGTGTTTTACTTGGCTAGTGTAGATATCATCTGAGTTAAAAACACTTAAACAATTTAGTAGGTTAAGTTTGCTTTTTTAAAAAATGGTTTCTTGGCAATGCATAGGCAGGTTGAAAGCTGAACTACCAAGGTTTATAAAAGTAATACACATTTAGTCAAATAAGAATAGCACTGCCTGAAGCTAAAGCAAGATTATAACTTACATAGACTAGAAACCTTCATGTTTAGGAGCTCACAATGACTGCCAATTAAAATGTGGGACATAACCTCCATCTGTATGGATTCTTTCCATACATTCCGGGGATTTTTCCACTTTGGATAAAGAAAATTCTGAAATGAGTTATATCAAAAATCAAGATGGGATTAGATAAGACTATCTTCATAAGATTAAACTTAACTTTTATTTACTGAAGACTCAAAAATTGTAACTAGAGAAACAATATAAAGTGAGCCATATTTAAACACTAGCAAAAAGAATTAGCTGGGAAGTGTAAAATTAAGTTATTGATAAACATAATGTGGAGCTTCAGTTCACTTTCTCTTTTCAAAGGGGTTTCTGAATGGCCGAAAACAATCCGTCGATCAGCAGCTATAATGCAAGAAAAACAAGTTCCAACTCATAATCTCCAGTACTTTACCAAACTAAGAAAAGAGTCAAGAGAATGTCTGAATCCAGATAAATGTATTTGGGAAATGAGAATGTATATTCAGTAGCATATACTAGAGTCTCTCCCTTTCTAATTCTCAATGGATCAGTATAACCTCACACAGAGTTCAGAGGAAAATAATCTTAACTGACCATACAATTATATTTCTAATTTGCTCTCTTCCCTGGCTGTATCTAACACTCATTTGTATTTTTTTTAAAAAGACTTAGTGGGCCCACAGGGCGTGGCTCAGTGGTAGAGCATCAGCCTAGGATCCAGGCGATCAGGGTTTGATTCCCGGTCAGGGCACATGCCTGGGTTTCGGGCTCGATCCCCAGCAGGAGGTGTGCAGGAGGCAGCCAATCAATGACTCATCATTGATGTTTCCATCGCTCTCTCTCCCTCTCCTTTCCTCTCTCTGAAATCAATAAAGATATATTTAAAAAAAAAAAAAAAAGACTTAGTGGGCCAGAGCATTTTTTTTAAGTCCTAAAAGAGATTAAGAAAAGCCACAGTGAGAACCACTGACAAACATCAACGTTTAAGTAAGTCAAAGTACAGGCTTCCATGTTACCGAGGGAGAGAAACACACTATGCAAACCAACATCTAATAATATTTGTGCTGTATCAACTGGATGCATAGTATTCTGTCATTCATATCCTTGAGCTTAAAAGAATTAAAAAATATAAACTGACCCTAAAAACTAAAACTTAGTTTGCTCTAAATATGTAAGTATTAGGGGAGCCTAAATAAAAAGGTAGATTAGCATGGGTGAGAGTGAGTCTGAAGATTTTTGGTTGAAGTCCCCAGGCTCGGCAGGCAGAGGCCATGCATTTCAGATCAGTGTGGTGCTCTCCACCACGAGGGAGCAACCACACGGCAGAGAAAAGGAAACAAGTAAGATCTACGGGTCACTCGATGGGAGGGACTCTTTTAGGAGGAATGAGGGTAAGAGCCTAGTGGTGACATCACCAGGAGATGGAGTTTAGGCTTAATCTGAAGAGCAATAAGGAACAGAAGAGGCATAATTCACAGAGCACCTGAGAAGGAATACAGACAGTTGTACAACGAAAGGAAAGCTAAAGAGGGCAAAAATAGCTGGGAGACTATGTAGGCACCCTAAGCAGGAGAGCAAAGCGGAAGAAATGGAGGCACAGCTCAGCTATGGGAAACTTTCTGAAGGGCTTGGTGAAAGACAATATAGACAAGATTTGATAAAATAATGATTTTTAACAGAAAAATCAGAAAATCAAGTAATTCTTTCATTTTTATTCAGATTATTCTGTACAGACCACAGTAATATTTTTCTATCACCTTCATTATTTCAAAATAATATACCTTGCATCAACTGTCCAACATAAAAATATACTTGCCATGGATAACAGCATAGTCTTGCTCTTACCTACAAGGTCAGCCGGGCCAGTCCCCAGGTTCTCCCCTCTAATCGTGACTTTGGTCCATGGTATCCCTTCATTTGGAGAGATGCCTGTCACAAGGGGGGGCTGTCGTGAACGAGACATTGTGCTCTGTTGAGCAAAGTGGAGATCTAGTTACAAAGGGAATCTGTTAAAAGAGAAATAAAAAAAGGATTAATGCCAACAGAGATAAAGCACTGACTCAAAATACAAGAATTCTAGATATTAGGTACCAAAACATAAAAAGTATTCTTAAACATGAAATTCTGAATTTTTCAGTTGTCTGCCAACATCTACTGAATGTTAAATTTACTAAGAACACTCTAGCTAGTCCTGTGAAGAAAATATCAGAAAAATAACAGAAAACCAAGCCCTTAGTTCTATGAATGTTCAACACCATGACAGACAGAGCCTAACGTCACCATTTGTCTCCATGACTACACCTGAATCCCAGATACATGCTAGAAACTGTTCTAGTCCCAAAGTTGTTTAAGGGAGATATTCTGATTCATTGTATTCATAAAAAATAAATTATATTTATATTCCGATAGGTGTGCTGAATTTCACTTTATTTTTGTATTATACTTAGTATAGCAATTCTTTTTTAATATGTTCAAATCAATATATGAACATTGTACAAAACTAAGGCAGAAGTGTGAACTGGAGAAAATGAGTTTCTGAAGTCGAATACACCTGTATTCAAGTCCTGCTGCTCCCATTCACTAATTCTGTTCTAAACCTCTGTTTTCATGTGTGTAAAAAGGAGCTAACAGAACCTTTCAGAAGGTTACAATTAAGATTACATAGGATGATTCTAGGAAAGCACATAGGCAACTAATAAATAATAAAACCCCACTAATGAATACTGCAGAACTCCTTAAGTGCTCAAGGCTTCAGATGCCCCAGAAGATGAGGGTGAGGTTCAGAACAGAGAAGGAACTTGCTAGTTAGCTATCTCTGTATAGTGAGGAGCAGACACGCCAGCCCCTGCCCTTACCCTGCAGTCAGGCAGGAATTAGTTTAGTCCCTGAAGAAACTAAAAAGCAAGGGACCAGTACTCAGGGATACCAAGCAAAATAGGGGTAATTAAGTGTCAATGTGCAAAGCAAACTGTGGAACTCCTCAGGCCTCTTCCTGACCCTGCACTTATCACCACTGTCAGCAAGGTGTATAAGCGCCCTCCACACCCTGTCCTAATAACTAGAATATTATTCTCTAGAGAAATTGAAGAACCCTAGGAAAAAAGAACCAAAGATCCTGACATGTAAGGGTCCGCCCCAGAAAGGGAAGGGCTACTTGCAGTCAGATTACCTGATGGCAAAGCCTCTTATAGGCAAACTGCCTTTACACAAACTAAACCAACCAGCTCCTCACAGCCTAACTCTAAAACATACAAGGACAACCGAAGACTATAATATGGTCAAGGGAAATATGGAAAGAGAGATGGAAATCAGATAAACAAAAAGATCCAGAGGAAACAGGTAAGACAGGTATACAAGCTGAATTGTGTCGCTTCCAAAAAAATCATGTTGCAGTCCTAACCCCAGGTACTTCAGAATGTGACAGTAGCTAAAGATTAGACCTTTAAAGAGGTGATTAAAGTAAAATGAGGTCTTATAGAGGGCACCTAATTCAGTGTGACTAATGTCCTTATAAGAAGAGGAAATTAGGACATAGATACACACAGAAAGACCATGTGAGGACACAGGAAAAAACACCCATCTACAAGCCACGGAGAGAAGTCCCAAAAGGAACCAACCCTGCCCTACAGCTCGGTTGAGCACTTTCCCAGGTACGAAAAGGTTGCTGGTTGGATTCTCGGTCAGGGCACATCACCGGTTGTAGGCTCAATCCCCAGTAGGGGGCGTGCAGGAGGCAGCTGATTGATGTGCTCTCACATCAATGTTTCACTTTCTCCCTCTCCCTTCCTCTCTCTCTAAAAATCTGTAAAAATATATTTTTTTAAAATAGAACCACCCCTACTGACACCTTGACCTTGAACTTCCAGCCTCCAGAATCATGAGAAAATAAATTTCTCTCGTTTCAGCCACCAGTCTTTTGGACTTTGCTATGGCAGTCCTAGCAAACTAACACAGCAGGTAATAGAAAAACAAAAACAAAACTTCCAGAGTATTGTCAACTTTGATCCCAATTTAGTAACAGCAGAGGGAAAACATTTTTATCCCTAAAAGAACAGATCCCATGAAAAGGGATCAATCCAAAAATAAGGGCTCTTGAAACCTTCAAAAGGGACAAAAGAAACAAGATTTATATCATCCTATCAATGTAGGAACTGATCACTGGTTTAACCAAATGCCATAAGGCTGCAAAGAGGCAGATGTGTGTTTGGGGAGCAGAGAAGGAAGAGGAAGACGGAAAGGAAGTTATAAACTTTACAACTATCAAGATAATGACAGATTACACACAGAATCTGGAAACTTGGAGATGGATGCCAGAGGAGAGAGCTAAGTGAGTTTGGAGTATGCTGTATAATAAAGATTGTGACTGTACTTTGTCCCTGGTTTCTGGAGGGAGTCTAAAAATCCAAGGAGAGTCTTTGTTACTCATAAGCCCTCAATATTATAGGTATGTAATATTCATGACAACTCAGTATCATGGCTGGACAAAACCAAAAGAACAACCCTGTGATCAGAGGGTTGGGGTTTTGAGCCATGTGATATAAACCTGATGTCCTATGGAAAAAGGGAGGGGGCTAGGGACTGAGTTCAATCTCATGGCCAATGATGCACTCAAACCTATGTGATTTATTTAATAAAATTAAAACAGCAAAGCAACAACAAAAAGAGAAAAACCAGAAACACATTACTATCATCCAATAAACCAAACGAGACAACTCAAGGTTATCTAGACTCCCCTCCTTTCCTACTGAATCCCCTGAATACTCAGAATCTGCTGGTCAGAACCCAAAGTCAACTATTCCTCTCAATTCTATTGTTGCTCCCCTAGTTAAGACCTTCATCTTCTCTGCCCGGACACTGAAACAGACTTCTAACTCAGCAATTTTCAACCTTTTTCATCTCATGGCACAGATAAACTAATTAGAATACTGTGACACACCAAAATTATATTTTTTGCTGATCTAACAACAACAAAAAATAGGTATAATTTTGATTCATTCACAGCAAGTGGCTATTGTTGTCATTTTTCAATTTGACAGTCTAAGGGGAAAGAGGTCGGTGCCCCTGACTAAACAGTCAGGTACTGCATGTTTTAAAAATTCTTGTAGCACACCGGTTGAAAATCGCTGTTCTGATTTTTCTGCCCCTACTAAATCTCCACTGCAATCCACTCTCAGCAAACACCAGAGTTAATTTTCCAAAATACAGATCTCATCAACACCATCCCCTCATTTAAAAAAATCTCCCGTGACAACACACTGTTCAGTGGTCTCCAGTGCCCACAAAATTCTTAACATTTTATTAAAACCTATGAAAACAAGATTCTTCTATAGTTCCTATTTCGCCCTCAGTCATTTCCCTTAGTCATCTGAAACCTACCGTATGAACCTGTTCACCTCTTATGAACAGCCAAGTGTTTTTATGCCTCATGATTTCCTTGATCTTGTTTCAATTAAACAGAAAGTCTTTTCAGTTTTGTTAGATCCTTACCAATATTTTGAGGTCAAGCTTAAATGTTACTGTTTCTAACAAAGTCTCCCTGATCCTTCCTTCTACAATGCTTCCGTTACATCATTCTAATATTTGTTGTATTAAACCTCAGATATCACATTTGTGTCTCCTCTTTGAGGACACATGAGATTTAATCAATTCTATATCCCAATGCCTGTGTTACAGTACTGACACCAAAAAGCATGTCACGTGATTGCTGAAAGAGGTCAAATAACTGTTTTCTGAATGTTTCATGGTATTAATGGAACACTGGAATTATAACAGAACAAAAAGAAGGAGAGGACAGGGGTAGGGGAGATGTATCACATACATACACAGGCAAACAAAATTTAAAAGACGCTTGTACACAATACCATCAAAAAGAATAAAATACTCAGAAATAAGTTTTACAAAGGAAGTACAAAACTTGTATTTTGAAAACTACAAAACACTGTTGAAAGAAATTAAAGACGATCTAAATAAATGGAAAGACATGGATAGGAGATAATATTAAGATGGCAATACTCCCCAATTCAATCTACAAATAAAATGCAATCTTTATCAAATTCTCAGCTGGCTTTTTTGCAGAAATTGACAAGGTGATCATAAAATTTTATGGAAACAGAAAAGACTCAAAACAGTCACAAAAATCTTGAAAAAGAGGAACAAAGTTGGAGGATTCACATTTCCTGATTTGAAAGCTTACTATAAAGCTACATAATCAAGATAGCATGGTGCTGGCATGAGGACAGATATATGTATCAATGAAATCAAACTCAGAGTCTAAAAATAAACCCTTACATTTATGGTCAAATAATTTTTGAACAGAGAAAATATAATTTTTTTAACAAATGGTGCTGGGACAACTTGTATTACGTACCTAAATGTAAATGATAAAACTATAAATCTCTTCAGAGAAAGCATAGGATTAAATCTTTGTGACTTTGGGTTAGGCAAAGCCTTCTTAGATACACCACCATGAGCAACAGAAAAACAAAAGATCAATTTGACTTGGTTTTAATCAAAATTAAAAACTTCTTTAGGTTCGAGTGTCTCCTTCCCTCTGAGTTATTTCTAGATTTCTACTTTGATATCACCAGTTCTTTCCTGCAGCTGCTCAGCATTTCCTGAGCTGGCCAGCTCATACTCGATCTCTTTTATTGAGCTCTTCATCTCCACAATCTCTACTTGGTTCTTGTTTAAAGTTTCAATCTCTTTGGTAAAGTACTCATTTTGTTCACTGATTTTATTTCTGAGTTCATTAAACTGTCTATCAGTGTTTTCTTGTAACTCGTGTTTTTTCAGAATTGCAATCTTGAAAATAGGAAAGCCACATACAAAAGAATGAAACTAGACTATAGTTGGTCTCCATGTACAAAAATTAACTCAAAATGGATCAAAGACCTAAATATAAGACCTGAAACAATAAATTGCATAGAAGTAAAAATAGGTACTAAACTTAAGATCTTGGTCTTAAGGAGGATTTTATGAATTTGATCCCAAAGGCAAGGGAAGTAAAGGCAATAATAAATGAAT
The DNA here is from genome assembly GCF_054644295.1 of Miniopterus natalensis. Classification (NCBI taxonomy): domain Eukaryota; kingdom Metazoa; phylum Chordata; class Mammalia; order Chiroptera; family Miniopteridae; genus Miniopterus; species Miniopterus natalensis. The sequence continues at coordinate 80,080,253 of NC_142089.1, forward strand.
GGGACTGTATCAAACTAAAAGGCTCCTGCACAGCAAAATAAACCACCAACAAAACAAAAAGGCAACAAACAGAATGGGAAAAGATATTTGGAAACAACAGTTCCTACAAGAGGTCAATATCCAAAATACATGAAGAGCTCATACAACTCAACACCAAACAAACAATCCAATTAAAAAATAGGCAGAGGACCTAAACAGATACTTCTCCCAAGAAGGCATACAAATGGCCAACAGATATATGAAAAGATGCTCAACTTCACTAGCTACTTGAGAAATGCAAATCAAAGCTACACTGAGATACCACCTCACACCTGTTAGAATGACTATTATCAACAAGACAGGTAATAACAAGTGTGGAGAGGTTGTGGAGAAAAAGGGAACCCTCATTCACTGCTGGTGGGAATGTAAACTGGTACAGCCACTATGGAAAACAGTACGGAGACTCCTCGAAAAATTAAGAATAGAGTTACCATATGACCCAGCAATCCCTCTTCTGGTATCTACCTGAGAATTTTGAAAACATTTATTTGCAAAGATATATGCACCCCTATGTTTATTGCAGCATTATCTACCATGGCCTAGACATGGAAACAGCTAAAGTGTCCTGTGATAGAGGACTGGATAGAAAAGATGTGGGACATACATGCAATGGAATAGTATGCAGCCACAAGAAAAGATTAGGCATTGCCATTTGCAACAATATAGATGGATCTTGAAAATATCATGGTAAGCAAAATAAGTCAGAAAAAGTTAAGAACCATGTGACTTCACTCACACATGGGATATAAAACTGAAAGTAACAAATGAACAAACAAGAAAAACAAAGACTCATAGACACCGACAACAGTACAGTGGTTATTAGACGGAAGGGGGAGGGGGAAGTGAAGGGTAAAAGGGGTCAAATATATGGTGACAGAAGATGATTTGACTTTGATGGTAGGCACACAATGCAATATGCAGATGACATATCAAAGAATTTTGAAACTTACATAATTTTATATACCAATGTCACTCCAATAAATTTAATTTGAAAAAATTCTGTGCTTCAAAGGACACCATCAAGTAAGTAAAAAGACAACCCACAGAAAAGGAGAAAATATTGGCAAACAGTGTATCTGATAGGAAACTTGTATCTAAAATATATAAAAAACACAACTCGGTAGTAAAAAAATAAATACAATTTTGAAATATGTCAGTCACTGGGGAAATGAAAGTCAAAACCACAATGAGGTATCATGTTATACCCACTAGGAAGCTATAACAAAAAAGGAAAAAAAAAAAAAATGTGTTAAGAGAGGCTGTGGAGAAATTAGAACCACTGTACATTGCTGGTGGGAATGTACAAGTACTGACCAATTTGGAAAACAGTTTGGCAATTCCTTACAAAGTTAAACATAGATCATTAATTCTATTATTCATCAATTCCACTCCTAAGCATACACTCAAGAGAAATGAAAACTTACATTCGCATGAAAACATACATCAATGTTCACAGCATTAGTAGTTAATAGCCAAAAAAGTGGAATCAACTCAAGTCTATCAACTGATGAAAGGGTAAATAAAATGTGGTATATCTTGCAATGGAATATTATTTGGCATGAAAGAAAAAGGAAACAGGAATGAGGTACTCACATGCCACAAAAATGGATGATTCTTAAAAACACTATACTAAGTCAAAGAAGCCAATCACAAAGAACCACATACTATATAATTTAAATTATATATAAATGTCTGGAATAGGCAAATCTACAGAGATATAAAGTAGATTAGTAGTTGCCTAGGGCTGGAGAGGAGGCTGGAGGCTGGGAGAAAATGGAGAGGGACTGCTAATGCGTATGGCTTCTCTTTCTGCAGTGATGAAAGCTCTAAAACTGATTGTGGTGATGGTTGCACAACTATGTGGCTATACTGAAAACCACTAAATTTTATGCTTTAAATGGATAAACTGTATAGTATATGAATAAAGCTATCATTAAAAAAAAAATTGAAAAAAGTCTTCAGACAGTAACTTTAGAGAGAAGTTTTATAAAGGTTATAAAAATTCACTAGGCTATTTCAGAGGCCTTCAAAATCACTCATTTAATACACACATATATTGGATACTCAGTTTTCATCTGAGAGGACAGCCCGACCTAGCCAGCACAAGACAGCTAAAACGCAACCATAAAGCCACAGTCTACAGCCTGAGGAATCAGAGGATGGAGCTTTGTGCTAACAGAGTAGCTAGAAAAAGAGGAATAAAATCCTGGAGAGGAGGGAACCACAGAGGCAGAACGAATTTTACTGAAAACCTTAGACTCCAGGGTGCACAGGAGGCTCCAAGTAGCACACAGATTACAGCCTGAAGGAGGAAAGCAGCAGGGATTTCTTTTTTTAATCCTCACCCAAGGATATGTTTCTACTGATTTTACAGAGAGAGGAAGGGAGGAGAGGAAACATCCATGTGAGAGGGAAACATCAACTGGCTGCCTCCTGCATGCACCTCGACTGAGACTGAACCCACAACCTGGGTATGTGCCCTGACCAGGAATCAAACCCACAACCTTTCGGTTTACAAGATGATACTCCAACCAACTGAGCCACGTGGGCCAGGGCAGAAGCAGTGATTTCAACTGCTGCCCACCAGAGGGAAACAAGAGTAATGCCTGTTTAAAAAACAACAAAAAACAAAACAAAACACCAACATTCATCAGAAGAACAGAACAAAATCCAAAGTCTTTAAAATGTATTACCCATATACCTAGGATATTATAAAAATAACTAGACCCGTTTAAAAAAAATGTGTAAAATATGTAGCCCCTTAGTCAAGTAAGAAAGACAACAGAAATGCACCCCAAGATGAACTAGATCAGAATTAGTAAACAAAAATTTGAAAGAATCTGTAACAAATAAGCTATTAAAAATATATATAATCATAACGAATATATGACTATCCTAAAAAGCAAAACTGAAATCATAAAAACAGAAATAAAATGAAAATTCTAGAACTGAAAGGTACAATGTCTAAAAATCAAAAATACACTGACTGGGTTGAATAGAAGACAGAAGACAGCTGAAGTCAGTGAACATGTATATAGCTCTATAGAAAGTATCCAATATGAAGAACAGGAAAAAGTGTAAAGGAAAAGGAGAGATTCAGTGACCTGTGGAAAATGCCAAGCACTCTAATGTAAGAAGAGAGAGATAGAAAAGAAAATAATATTTGAAAAGAAAATGCGTGAAATTTTCCCAAATTTATTGAAAACTATTATTCTAGTTCTCCAAGTCCAGCAAGCACCATGTAAGATTAAGACAAAGAAGATCACACCTAGACATACTGAAGTCAAACTCAAAGAGAAAGAAAATCTTAAAAACAATCAGAGGGAAAAAAGACATTATATTAGGAGGAATAGCAATATGGGTGATGATTTCTAATTAGAAAAACTGACAGTCAAAAGACAATGAAACAGCCCAGCCTACATGGCTAAATGGTTGAGCATTGACCCATGAACCAGGAGATCACGGTTCAATTCCCGGTTGGGGTACATGCCCAAGTTTCGGGCTTGATCCCCAGTAGGGGGCATGCAGGAGGCAGCCGATCAACGGATCAATGATTCTCTCTCATCAATGATGTTTGTCTCTCTCTCCCTCTCTCTTCCTCTCCCTGACATAAAAAAAACAAAAAACAAAAACAATGAAACATCCTTAAATTGCTGAAAGGGAAAAAAAAAAAAAAAATCACAAATAAAGGTTTTAAAAAAGGCATTTTCTGATGTTGGGAAAACTGGGCAGCCACATGCAAAAGAATGAAACTGGATCCCTGTTTTACACTACATACAAAAATCAACTTAAAATGAATTTAAGACCTGAAAGTAAGACATAATAATACCATAAAACTCCTACAAGAAAACACAGGGGAGTAAGCTTCTTGACATTGGTCTTGGCAATGATTTTTTTGATTTCACACCAAAACCAAAGGCAACAAAAGCAAAAATAAACAAGCGGGACTACATTAAACTAAAAAGCTTCTGTACAGCAAAGGAAACCATTAACAAAATGAAAAGGCAACCTGTGGGATGAGAAAAAATATTTGTAAACCACATTATCCAATAAGGGGTTAATATCCAAAATATACAAGGAGCTCATATACCTCAAAGCAAAAAAACAAATAACCCAATTAAAAAATAAACTGAGGATTTAAATAGGTATTTTCCAAAGGAGATATACAAATGGCCAAGTACATGCACAATATCACTAATCATCAGGGAAATGCAAATCAAAACTACTATGATATATCACCCTACAACTGTTAGGATGTCTCTTATCAAAAAGGTAAGAGATAGCAATTGCTGATTGTGGAGAAAAGGGAATCCCTGTACACCACTGATGAGAATGTACACTGGTACAGCCACCATGGAAAAGAGTATGGAGGTTCCTCAATAATTTAAAAATAGTTTTTGGCAATGGGTTTACCACCAGAACACAGGTGTCATGAAAACCACTGCTAAACCTAGGCCAAAATGGATTAGGAAAAGACTCATATCCAACATCGTTGTCACTGGACACACAGATTCTACCTCTACTAGTCATCTGATCTACAAATGAGGTGGGATTAACAAAAGAACCATCAGAAAATTTGAGGAGTCTCCCGAGATGGAAAAGAGCTCCTTCCTCAAGTATGTATCTATCTTGGGTAAACTGAAAGCTATACGTGAGCATGGTATCACCACTGACCTCTCCCTGTGGAAATTTGAGACCAACCAGTATTATGTAACCAGCACCGATATACCAAAACACAGAAACTTTATCAAAAACATGATGAAAGGCACATCTCAGGCTAACTGTGCTGTCCTGATTATTGCTGCTGGTACAGATGAACTTGAAGCAAGTATCTTCAAAAATGGGCACACATGCCCTTTTAACCTACACATTGGGTATAAAACAATTGCTGGTGTTAAAATAAGTGGATTCCACTGAACCACCCTTCAACCAGAAGAGATATAAGAGCATTGGTAAGGAAGTCACCACCTACATTAATAAAATATAACACTGGCACAGCAGCATTTATGCCAATTTCTGGTTGAAAAGATGACAATATACTGGAGCCAAGGACTAGCATGATGTAATTCAAGGGATGGAAAATAATCTATAAATATGGCAATGCTAGTGGAACCACAATGCTTCAAGCTCTGGATTGCATCCTGCAACCAATTCATCCAACTGACAAGCCCTTAGACTGTTTTTCTCAAATCCAGCGTGGTGGTCACCTTTGTTCCTGTCAACATTATGACTGAAGCTTTGAGTGAATCTCTTCCGAGAGACAATGTGAGCTTCAATAGCAAGAGCATGTCTGTCAAATATGTTCATTGAGGCAACATGGCTGTTGACAGCAAAAATGCCCCACCAGTGGAAGGAGCTGGCTGCATGGGCCTGGTGATTATCCCAAGCCATGCAGGCCAAACCAGGGCACATGTGCTGCAATGCCACACAGTTCATATTGTTTGCAAATCTGCAAAGCTGAAGGAGAAGATGGACCGTCATTATGAAAAGTTGGAAGAAAATCTTGCAATCTGGTGATGCTGCTATCACTGATATGGTTTCTAGCAAGCCTATGTATGTTGAAAGTTTCTCTGACTATCCCCTTCTGGTTGTTTTGCTGTTTGTAACATGAGACAGACAGCTGTGGGTGTCACCAAAGCAGTGGACCAGAAGGCAGGTGGGGCTGACAGTCACCAAGTCTGCTCAGAAAGCTGAGAAGGCAAAATGGATATTATCCCTAATACCTGCCACCCCAGTCTTAACCGCTGGTGGAAGAACAGCATCAGAAGTGTTTGCCTCAATTGGCCATGACAACAATGCATTGCTTTGTAAAACCTTCAAACAGAAAAAAGATTTTTGTGGACCATTTTGTGTGTGGGTGTGTGTGTATGCGTGCGCACACGCAGTAGGTTTAAGTTAGTAGTTTTGAAGATTAGTACTTTTTAATGGAAACCACTTGACCAAAAATTTGTCACAAAATTGAGACCAATTGAAACAGAGTTTAATGAGGAAAAAAATTAAAAGTAGAACTTTCATATGATCCAGCAATCCCACTTCTGGATATATCCAAAGGAAACGAAGTAATTATCTCAAAGAAATGTATGTACTCCCATGTTAACTGCAGCACTATTCACAACAGCTAAGATATGGAAACAGCCAAAGTGTTCATCCAGGGATGAATGACTATAGAAGAGGTGACACATACACAAGGGAATATTATTCAGCCTTAAAAAGGAAACCCTGTCATTTGTGACAACAAAGATAAACGTGTAGGACATTATGCTAAGAAATAAGACAGACATAGACAAATATTGCATGGTATTAAAAAAAAAAAAAAAAACAGGCTAACTCACAGAAACAGAGTAGAATGATGGCTATTAGGGTGTTAGGGGTTAGGAGGTAGGGGAGGGGATGCTAAAAGGGTAAAACTTGCAGCTATAAGATGAGTAAGGTCTGAAAATCTAATGGTGTAGCATAGTGACTAGACCTGATAATACCATATTGTATAATGGAAATTTGCTAAAAAAAATAGAGCTAGGTATTCTCACCAAAAAAAAATGGAGGGGGTAACTATGTGAGCTGATGAATGTAGTAATCAACTCAATAGTGGAAATCCCTTCACAAGTCTATGTATATCAAATCATCAGGTAGTATACTTTAAGCATATTACAATCTTATTTGTCAATTATACCTCAACAAAGCTGAAAAAAATATATATTCTCAAATAAATAAAGTTCACTAGAAACAAATCTGTATGACAAGAAATGCTAAAGAAAGTTCTTCAATCTGAAGAGAAATTGCACCAGCTGGTAACCTGTAAGAAGATTTTATAATGTGAAAGGGTGAATTCATCAGGACAAAACCATCTACATGGTGTATACACCTAGTAATAGAGCTTCAAAACACATGAAGCCAAAGCTGGATATAGGGAGAAATAAATAAAGCCACAATAGTGGTTACAGATCTTAATATGCCCTTTAAGTATGGAGAACAGTAAGATTAAACAAACAAAATTCAAGAAGGCTATAGAAGATAAGAACATTATTGATCAGCTTAACTTAACTGACACTTACAAAACTTCTTTTCAAGTGTTTATAGAACGTTCACCAAGACAGACTACATGCTGGGCTATAAAATAAGTCACAACGAATTCCAAAGACTGAATTCCCAAGCACTACAAAAGAATTAAATTAGAAAGCAATAGCCATTCAAAATAAAGGAAAGTAGCCAAGTACCTAGAAATTAAACAACATATTCCTAAATAACCCAAGGTCAAAAAGAAATCAAGAGGGAAATAAGAAAATATTTGGAGCTGAAATGATAATGAAAATATAATAAAAATTGGTGGGGCACAGACAAAGCAGTAAAAGCTTATACTAAAAGGAGAAAGATTTACAATTAAGGATCTGTTTCTACCTTAAGAAACCAGGAAAAGAAGAGTTAGTTAAACCCAAAATAAAGGGGGAGGGGGGAGGAACTAAGGAGGCCAAATGAGGAAAATAACAAAGAGCAGAAATCCTCCTCAGGAACAGGAAATACAAAGAATAGAAAAGAAAATGTAAAGCCAAAGTATTTTGGCTTTTTTTATTTATTTAAAATTAATGAAATAAATAAATCCTAACAAAATTCTCTTTCAAAAAAGAGACACAAATTACCAATTTCAGGAATGAACAAGGGAATAACTATAGGTACTAAAGACATTTTTTAAATAGTAATAAAGAACTATTATTAACAACTTTATGCCAATGAATTTGACAACTTGGATGAAACAAAAAGTTCCTTAAAAGGACAAGTTACCAAACTAACAAAAGATAAAAAGGAAAATCTCAAAACCTTCATATTTATTAAATAAATTGAACTCACTGTCAAAAACTTTCCTACAAAGAAAACTTCATACTAAGATGGTTTCACTGATGAAATGGATCAAACACTTATGAAAAAATACCAAGCCTCCATGAAATATTACAGAAAACAGAGCAGAGGGAAGACATCATGACCAAGTGGGGTTTATCCCAGCCATGCAAAAAGTAGTTTAACTTTCAAAACCCAATCATTGTAAATCATGTTAAAAATAAAAAGAAAATCTGTGTTCAACTAAATCTATGTAGAAGAAGTATTTGACAAAATTCGACACCCACTTATAACTAAAAACCTTTAACAAACTAGGAAAAGATGGGGTCTCCTCAATCAATAAATGACAATCAGAGGGAGGACACCTACCATCATACTTAACGGTGAAATATACAACGCTTTCCCCCTCAGACCAGTAATAAAGCAATGATATCTCTTTCATCTTGTCTATTTAACACTGTTCTAAAGGTTCTAGTCAGTACAGTAAGGCAATAATTAGGCTAAAGAAATAAATGGCATAAAGATCACAGGGGAAGAAATCAATATTTTCTATTTGCAGATGACATGATTGTTTATATACAAAATCCTAGGGAATCTGCTAAGCAACTAACAGCACTAATAACTGAATTTATAAGTATTCATGATTAATAAACAAAAAGTAGTTATTTTTTGCCCTGGCAGGTGTGACTCAGTTTTTAGAGCACTGGCCCACACAACTGAAGGGTCATGGGTTTGATTCCCAAGTGAAGGGCATGTACCTGGGTAGCAGTTTTGATCCCATGGCTCGTCCTGTCCTGTCACCTTCAGGAAGCAACCCATTGATGTCTCTCTCACATCTCCCTCCCTCCCTCCCCCCCCTTCCCTTCCATTCTCTCTAAAAAGCAATAGAAAAAATATCCTCGGGTAAGGATTAACAAAATAAATAAATTAATTAAAGTGTTAGCAGCTCCTTGCATCTGTAAAGGACAGCTGCTTAAAAAAAAAATAGTAGTTATTTTCTATATTATAGTAGAAAATAATTAGAAACTGGAAGTTTTTAAATTCTATTTGATAATATTATAAAACTATATATATTTAATAAAAATATACAAGAATTCCACACTAAAAACCTCAAAATATTGCAGAAGGGGAAGAAAAGAAGACCGAAATAAGTGGAGATGCAAACCATGTCTATGGATCAGAAAACTCAGTAATATTAAAACATCAATTCTCCCCAAACTGATATATAAATTCATGTAAGCTTATGTGGAGAAATTGGCAAGCTGATTCTAAAATTCCTACAGACATTCAAAGAACCCAGAATAGCCAAAACAATTTTAGGAGGGGAGAATGTTTTCACACTTATGGTGCATGACTTCAAGACATTATAAAATATCTACAATAACCAAAATACTATGTTGCTGGAATAAAAATAACCTAATAGATCAGTAGAATAAAACAGAGTTCAGAAATGAACTCACATTTATATAAATAGTTGATTTCTGACAAAGGCAACAAAGCAATTCAAGGGAAAGAAAAATATTTCCATCAAATGGTGCTGAAACAACTAAGTCACCATACAGGGGGTAAAACAACCTTAACTGCAACTCACCCACTTACAAAAACTAATTTAAGATAGATCATAGACCTAAGCATTAAAAACTAAAATTATAAACCATAAAGAAGGTAAAATAAAAGAATATTTCCATTGCCTACATATAGGTGAAGATTTTTTTCCAACATGACAAACAATAACCATATATTCAAAAATCTGCTATATTTAAACTTCATGAGAACTAAAACCTTCTCATCAAAAGAAAATAAACAGACAACCATAGGCTGGCAGAAAATATTCTCAATAGCTACATCTGACAAAGGAATTTATATAAGTAGCATACAAAGAACTTTCAACTTCGTAAGAGAGAACACCCAATTTTTAAAAAATGAGCAAGAGACTCTTCACAAAAGATTGGCCATGGGTCAGGAGCATGGATCACAGTTTTTAATGTATATAATATGTATGATTGATAGATGCATAGTAGGCAGGCAGACAGATGTATTTCTTCCTAGTTCTGTACCCTGAAAGAGGCTACAGGCAATAATACAAAAGTAGTAATGAGCACACCTAGCTTCTAAATACCAACATAGTATTTTGGTTATTGTAGATATTTTATAATGTCTTGAAGTCATGCACCATAAGTGTTAAAACATTTTCCCCTCCTAAAATTGTCTTGGCTATTCTAGGTTCTTTGAATATCTGTAGGAATTTTAGAATCAGCTTGCCAATTTCTCTACATAAGCTTACATGAATTTATATATCTGAATTTATATATTCAACTTATTGGAATACCATTCCAATAAAGGAGTCCTTGGAGAAACGGCTGATTTCAGGGCTGAGGCTGAGAGAGTACAAGGTAAGGCTGAAACACGGTTGAGTCAGCAGGGGATTACAGTGTACTCAATGAGTAATGGGGACGTGTCAACAGGGTATAGGGGTCACACTGAAGGAGCTCCCAATTCCAAATCGGAGACAATCTGAGCATCAAAAAAATTGATAACAATAGATTATAATCTACTTAGAAAAGAAAATATGCAACTCCACCCTAATAACATAAACCAATGAACAAATATATAGGAAGGAAAAGAAAGCTCTCCCTTACTATATAGCAGGTTAACTAATAAGGAAGTCTGGGTGAAATCAGAAATTAAAATCACCAATGTTGAGACAGACATCATGTCCTGTTAGATGCCAAGGATCTAACATTACTTCTGTGATGTTCTTACCAAAAATACGTAACTCAAATCTAATCAAAACGATTATCAGACAAACCTAAATTAATAGACATTCTAAAAAATAACTGGCCTGTGCTCTTTGAAAATATCAGTTCAAAAATAACAACTGTTCTATATTAAAGGATACTAAAGAGACATTACAATTAAATGTAATGTGTGATCCAATAATACAAAAGTAGTAATGAGCACACCTAGCTTCTAAAGATTTTAGAACAAGAAAAAAAATGTTTTTCTATAAGCACATAATTGGGAAAATTGGTATTCACGTTAAATTGCCTTACTTGGATAAGTGTACTATGGTAATATAAGAGAATGTCTTTGCTCTTAATTACATACTCACGTACTTAGGAACAAAAGGATTATGCTTACACCATATTTTCAAATGGTTCAAACAAGTCTATAGAGACAGACTAATAGAACGATAAAAACAAATGAGGAGTGGCAGCAGGAGTTGTGGAGGCAGTGGGGCTGAGCTGCTGGGCTTCTGGGCTGCGAACTATGGGGCTGCAGTGGGCAAGTGGCCAAGAAGGACCCTGTCCAAGAGGAGGTGGCTTCCCCAGCCACTGCTGGAACTGGGAAGTCTCACGCAGGAGGAACTTCTGGCTAGCAGACCCCCTGAAGAGTGGAAGGCTGAAACACTGCCCAGGACGAGCTTCTCGAGTTTGCCAAAAAGCAGATGATAGCAACACAGACGCTACAGAAGATGGACAGAACCGGAGAAGGAACTGAAGAACTGAAGTCAAAACCTGCTGCAGGAGGGACTGGTGATGCACCAGAAGAGTGCAGGGAAACCGCAAATACTACCTTTCTTCATTCTCCATGAAGACATGTGGCTTCAACATAAAATAAAGCCACACCAGGTTTCAGGTGCACTGTTCAGCAGGGAAGGTGCCAGTGCTCCGTTTCCTGCCGTCTGTCTCCCAGCTCTCAGAGCACTTTCACACACTTACTGGAGGAAAAGAACCAGGAGCCATTAAAACTAAGACCTGACTACCAGGATCCCGCAGCGTATCTCACTTTCCATTCCTAGGGAAAAACCTTCAGAATACCTGATTGACTTCCTTAAAACTGGGAAGCTTATCCTGAGTGGATGATCATCTGAAAGGCATATGGGAAAAATTTTCTAAAAAATAAAACAAACATTCCAGGGAGGTTTTAAATTGGGTGAAAGAAGTCAACATGAGAAGGCATGTGATTCTATTTATCTGACATTTTAGAAAAGACAAACTATAGGTATGAAGAACAGACTGATAAGTGCGAGAGGTGAGAGTCTTGTAAGAGGCGGGTATAATTATAAAGGGAGCTTTTTTGGAGTGATGGGATATTTATGTATCCTGATTGTGGTAGTGGCTACATGAAAAATGAGTTAAAATTCATAGAAGTGTACCATCCCTGCCCAAGAAGTCAGTTTTACTGTATAATTTTGAAAATAAATATTTTTTAAATTAAAAAATGGGGCAAAAATAAACAATTGGTATGTCTGATAAAAAGATTTACGCTTGTTATTTACCATTAATAAAAAGGTTTACAAGACTGAGTTACTTTTACTATTCTTGAAAGTTTTCTGTAAATTTGAAATAAAAATTAAAAATAATGCTTTGGCCCTGGCCAGTGTGGATCAGTGGTTGAGCACTGACCCATGAACCAAGAAGTCATGGGTTCGATTCCCAGTCAAGGCACACGGCCGGGTTATAGGCTAGACCCCCAATAGGGGGTGTGCAGGAGGCAGCCGATCGATCGATGTTTCTCTCTCATCACTGATGTTTCTATCTATCCCTCTCCCTTCCTCTCTCTCTAAAATCATTAAAAACATATTTTAGATAATTAATAGTAATAATAATGCTATTAATATTAATAAAATTAATATTAATTGTAATATTATTAAAATTAATAATGCTTTGGTAATCTTTTAAAGTAAAACAAAACTACATCAAATTAATATTCTTCCGCCAATCAACACACAAGACCCACTGTCAGTCAAAGCCAAAAGATATTTATTCTCACATTTAACATTAGCAAAATGCACAACAAGCAATGAATAAACTGATATTAAAAACAACCACACTAGGTAATTTTGTAGTTGACACAAAAAATTATAGAAGTATCAGAAATAAGATGTGATGTACTATTGGTATCTCTTTAAATATGTTTCTAAACACAGACAAGAGAGTTTGGAAAGATTGTTTTGAAAATGTACTTGAAAACTATTATAAACTGATAAATCTAAAATTTAGTAAGGTAACATATATTAATAAAAACTTTCATGAGAAAAAAGGCATATTTCAACACAAAGTTTCCAGAGAAATTATACTGCCACAAAGATACCATAAAACTGCTGGAAAAGCAAGTATTAAGAATAAATAATTAACCTGCCTCACTGATTAATGTCTACAAGCCAATTTCTTTTTTTTTTAATACATCTTTATTGATTTCAGAGAGAGGAAGGAAGAGGGAGAGAGAGAGAGAGAAACATCAGTGATGAGTCACTGATTGGCTGCCTCCTGCACGCCGCCGACTGGGGATCGAGCCCGCAACCTGGCATGTGCCCTCAGCGGTAATCGAACCATGATCTACTGGATCCTAGGCCGACACTCAACTACCGAGCTACGGCCAGCCAGGCTACAAGCCAATTCTTGACAAAGGAAAATGCTTCAATCAATTGGCATGGAAAATTAAACCACCACTGAGTGGTGATTTAATTAACGTGACGCTATTAAACCCTATCTGCAGTATTAGACTATAAAATATAGGGTGTCCCAAAAAAACATATATACACACTTTGAATAATTATAAAGGCAGTGTTCATTAAAATACATTTCATTTTCAAAATTGAGCTATCAGCTATTTTTTTGGAGGGACACCCTGTAGATAAGCACGTGGCTTCAACTGATTACTTTGAAATCTGGTCTAGTTCACTTTATAAATAACCAAATTTTAAGCAAAAATATTCCATAATCCTTGTTTCCAGAAAAATAGTGTGATGAAAACTTAATACATGGGTATTAAACTATAGGTATAAAACTTAATACATAAAGCTAATTTCATCTTTTGAAATAAGAATGAGAGACAAGAGATAAAGTAGCTAGTCTTATGTAAGAAAAATTATTACAGATACAGAATAAGCCATTTTTATTAAGCAATATCCCTGCACAAGTATGCTAATAATAAACAAAGGATTAAATGATAAAAATGGGCAAATGATAAAGGTTGACCGTACTGAGTTATCTACTGGCAATTTTACATATATGCACAAGTGTAGGTAGAGGAGCTTCAAATTATTACATACTAGCTCTTAGCCTAAGAGCCAAACTACACAGGTATATCTTGTCAATTACCAAACAGTTATAGGTTTGCTAAAATAAGAAATGTAATACTAATGCTTCTCCAGACTTATGTCAATATACAAGCATTTTTCAACTACGTAGACCTGAATGGGGTAAACAGGACTAGGAGGACCCTTACAGGTTAACCAGCCAATAGACATTTGTCTAATTCCTTTTGATATTGGTTGGCACTGATGTTTATGTTTATTCACTAAGTTACTCTTATACTTATAAACATATATTTATGAGCAATCTTTCTTAGTAACTTTTAGCAAGTATATTTCGTGGAACAATTAAAACACATTTCTAGATATAAGAAGGCAGTTTAATACATTTCATCAATGATTTATTTTCTTTAATACAGTAAAACATAAAGGCATTAGTGTTTTCTTGCTTCCTGGTAGCATTTCTCTAAAAGAAATTAATGAAAGAAGCTAACATAATTTCTAAATTTGATGCCTTGATTTCTTTTTTTTTTTTTTTTGAATGTGAGGTCTTGATTTTCCATAGAATTACCATTTTGTGACAAATGTCTTCCTACCTGCAAGAGCAAACGTATCTTCACACAGGACAATATGACAATGCCCTTCAAAAAGGTTTTAAACCTTTTTTCATTTAAATTTTATCTTTTTAGATATCTAACAGATGTAAACTAGATTTATTTTAATAAACAAAAGTACATCCAAGTTGTAAGTCTTTTAATTAAGCCTTGATAGACTTAAAATATAGGAATAGTTTGGAGACCTGGGTTCTAAACTGGATTCTGATATAAACAATTAAAAACCTTTGGCTACTTTTATGCTCTCTGAAACTGTTTTCTCACCTATAAATAAGGTTGCTAGATGGAATCATTTTTTTTTTTTTTTTCCTAATCAGAGAGAACTTAGCCCTTCATCAAAAATTGGTGAATAAATGTACATTAAAATGTTTCAGGTTAGAATGTTTAAGATATATACATGTAATTTTTATGATTTTATACTTTAATTAACTTTTTTGTTTTGTTTTACTTTTGTTTAAAATATTACAGATGTCCCTTTTTCTTCCCAATGACCCGTTCCACCCCTCCCCCTCCCCCTCCCCAGTCCCTCTCCCGACCATTGTCCCTGTCCTTGGGTTGTGCATATATGCATATAAATTCTTTGGTTATCTCTCCCCCTCCACCCGCCAACCCTCCTCCCTCTGACATTCGTCAGTCTGATCTATGCTTCCATGTCATTGAATCTATTCTGTTCATCAGTTTATTAAGTTCTTTAGATTCCACATATAAGCGAGATCATGTGATGTTTGTCTTTCTCTGCCTGGCTTATTTCACTTAGCATAATATTCTTCAGGTCCTTCCACACTGTCCCAAAGGATACAAGGTCCTTCTTCTTTACAGCTGATGGGATCATTTTTAAGGCCCCTTTTAATTCTTGATCCTATGAAAGTCTTACTTATAGAACCAAGCTTTTAAATTTGATTACTAATGTAAGACTATAGAAACAGGCACTTCTTAGCTTTTCACAATTAAACTAACCTATAAGATAATGTTATTCTAAAATTTTTGTATTTATTATAAAGCATTTTTTACTTGATCACTAGGAAAATATAAATTTTTAAGGCCTCACATTCAGATGTTAGAGTTTTAGATGGCCTATTTATTTTCCTTTAATAGCAACATATCCCTGCAGATTAAGTAGAGGAATAAAGTATCCTCATTTTCAAAAATTACTTTGCAAAGGCCCTAGTGTTTTTGTTTATGAATTATTAAAAGTAAAGCATTTATAGGCCCTGGCCGGGTAGCTCAGATGGTTAGAGAGTCTTCCCCATATGCCAAGGTTGAGATTCAATTCTGGGTCAGGGCACATACAAGAATCAACCAATGATGCATGAATAAGTGGAACAATAAAGCAATGTTTCTCCCTCTCTCCCCCTCTCTGTGTGACCCGCACTGGTCTCTCCTTGTTCCTTAGCCAGGGAGCACCAGACCATGCAACCATGCGACCATGCAGGTCTAGCAGCTACCAGGGCCTGCAGACTACACGGGCTCCAAAGGAATATAAAGCAGAAACTCTGGGCACTCGCTTTTGTTTTGACCTTGCTGAAAACATGGTTGGACTTTATGCAAGGCAGGACAAACAGATGGGAGACTGGAAAGCCAGGAGGGGAACTCCTTTGATTTTACATCACAAATAAACTATGCCACACCACAATTTCCCATGTGAATCCTTGAAATGCTTTTCGCAAGATCCCCGTGGAAGGGCCTGTTTTCCACCATCAACAAATTCACCATAGATTAAAATGTAATTATTTGTTTCCCAAAGATAGATGGGGAGGGGGAAGGGGGGAAATCTGAGGGAAGGAGAGGGGACAAAATAGGTAAAAAGACAGACTTCTACTACAGCTTGAAAATTCTCAATTAATTAATAAATCAAAGAAAATCTTGGAAGGTTACTAGAAACAAGCACAAGTCATTTCTGTGTTATGGCATAGAAAAGAAATCTGCAGATCTTACTTTCTCACTGTATTAAAACATTTGTTTTGCATTTTCATCTTGCATTTAAAGGCTACAAAAATGCTGATGAGGGCAGGGGATTTAAAAAACATTAAAAATAGCTTTCCAAAAAAATCTCCACAAACAGCTTTGGAAATATTTATCAAACAACTGTGTGTAACTCAGAAGTTAGAAAGTAAACAGCTTCACAAAGCTTAAACTATAACTCCAAAATGGTTATTAACAATTTCAAAGATACTTTTGAAGTACTTCTGAAACCAACTCTTTAATCTTATATTATAACCCTCAGATTACTAAATCAGAATCTATTCACACTGAAAGATATCCTAAGCAGCTAGAAGTTCAAGTGACTTGCCTAGGTCTCATGTTTCTGTGATCTTTCTGCAACATCATGAATGGAATTCAGAAATCAGCAAATAATAGTAATAGTAACAATAATAACAAATTTAAGTATTTAATCACCAAATCTAGTGGGAAATTATTCATTACTGATGGAAATGTGGTCATGCAAATTTACTGAGTCTGCAAAAATACAGGTTGCAAGGTTAATGATTTTTCTTACTGCATCAACCATTAAAAAACTAAAGTTTAATAAAACCTCCCCTCTCCATGAGATTTTTTTTAAAATATATTTTTATTGATTTTTTTTTTTTTTTTTTTTTTTAAAGAGAGAGAGGGGAAGGGAGAGGGATAGAAAAATAAAAACATCATTGAGAGAGAAACATCTATTGGCTGCCTCCTGCACACCTCCTACTAGGAATCAAGCCTGAAACCCAGCATGCGCCCTGACAGGGAATTGAACCTGCAACCTCCTGGTTTATGGGTAGACTCTCAACCATTGAACTACACCAGCCAGGCCTCCATGAGACTCTTAATCACTGTACCAGCTCTTTAAAACCCCTCCTTCCTCTTCTCAAAATAATAAAGCCATTAATAATTATTTTCTAAATGGAACAACAATATTTTGGGGGGGGAATGGAAAAATGGTTGACATAAAAGTTACACACAAGAAACATCTTGGTCCACATAAACTTGACTTTCCTTGAATTCTTGTGTAAGATGCATTATTAGTGAGCCTAATAAATAACCACCTCAAACTTTGCAGATGATAAATCTAAAGCCATGAATATTCACTAGTATGTATTTTGAAAAAAAGACACACAGCTTAGCAAAGGCTATGTAATGCATATGAATGCTAAAAACCTTCTATCTTTCAGATACCATACTGAGCTCTCTAAATTAAGAAAAATCCCTCAGAAAATGTTTATACTTGCTGAAGTTCTCATTTTACACAGTAGCATTTTATAATAAAATAGTGATCCAATTATTTCAGGATTCAAAATTATTTTTATTTATTTTGTTACAATCCTTTTTCCCCAAAAAAGAACTGAAGTAGAAAACTGGTGAGGTTTTTTGTTGACATCTGAAAAAGTAGGAAAAAAACTGGCAAAGCCAATAAGCATAAAAATTAAATACCCAGCCCAGCTGGCATGGCTCAGCGGTTGAGCATCGACCTATGATTACAGGTCAGGGCACATGCCCAGGTTGGGGGGGGGTGCAGGAGGCAGCCGATCAATGATTCTATCTCTTTCTCCCCTCCCCCCTCCTGTCTCTGAAATCAATAAAGATATACTAAAAGAAAAAATTGCTATCTGTAAAAAAAAAACTATTCAACTCTTTCACCATCATGCAGTAGTGAAAGCTTTACAAAGGAAGATGTGCCCGACAGAATGTACATCCCATATAAGCCAGTGAGGTACAGACTCTTAACCAATTCACTCAGGGTCTGTTTCAGCTTTGAAAATACCATAGCTTTATTTTTTTTTTAAATATATCTTTATTGATTTCAGAGAGAGGAAAGGAGAGGGAGAGAGAGAGACAGAAACATCAATGATGAGAGAGTCATCGATCGAGCCCATGTGCCCTGACCGGGAATCGAACCCTGATCGCCTGGATTCCAGGTCCACGCCCAACCGCTGAGCCACACCTGGCCAGGCACCATAAGCTTTAAAAAAATATACAGGCTGGTTGAAATTTTATGAGGCAAGAAATAAATACTGAAAAGTGACATACGAAGATGAAGAATATTGCTCAAAATATTGCATAAGGCCATTGTAGGATTTATTTTTGTCCCTCAAAAAACTGCAGAAGCTTCCTATTATTCACCCGCACGTGCACCATGCTCTCCAGATTTCTATTCTGAGGCATACCCTTAGCAGGCGTTGGAGAATTTCCAAGATCGTTAAAATAGCCTTTTATAGACACTATATCAGTTTCTACACTTGAGTGCATTCTGCCATTTAGATTTGCTTCAACAAGCACTTGATCACCCACGTTTGCCATCCTTTCTACAATGCTCTTCAGTCTTCAAAATTGGCAGATAAATGAAACATCACAGGCTTGATCTCTAAGCTCTGGGAAATCTTCCCAAACCCTTCTGGAAAGCACCCTCACAGGCAGATCCAACCTGTGGGCAATGGCAGCTCCACAGCCACCATGAGGCTGGGACAAAAGCCTGTTGGTTGGCTGGAGCTTCAGGGCAAAAGCATTCCCTATGCTTCTCACTGCTATGAACAAATGCTCAGGTACCAGCTCTAAATAAATCTCGTTTAACTCTTCTGACACACCTTCCATGGGAAACCGGCGGGAGAAGTCTCCCCACCTCACCTCGCATCACTCCCTCACCTCCTGAATGACCCTGGAGTCAGTGGTCCCAAAGCACAGCTTGCCCTGGCACACGTGAAGCACAAAGACTTTTGCCAACTTTAGAACCTATGGCATGGACAAAGAGTTCTATAAAGTTCTTGCAGGCGATCTTGGCATAAAACTTCATGATGCCATAAGAGTGGCAGCCAGAGCACAGTCAGAAGGGGATCCCACATGCCATAGGCCCTTCAGGTCCCAGGTATCACCCCTCCACATTGCACCCAGCAGAGGCAACACTGGGTTCTGCTGGTCAGCAGGCCACCTGACAAGGGCTACAGAGGACTACAGATCTGAGGCGTCTAAAAACACTGCCTCCATTCCCATCCTCAACTTCCCTCCACCTCCTCGCCTAAAAAGAACTTCACTGTTCCCACTCTGATGATAAAAACAATAGGAATTACATTGCAGAAACTTGTAAATATTTTAAACTGTACGAAGAAAAATAAAATCACCACTCAGATAACCACTTTTCACCTCACTGGTATATACACTAATACTGTCTTCATTAATCAAGAGGTATATATGGATATAGTCACATGTGCTTTATGAAACTGTTGCATGCTTAGTAAACATTCTTCAACCTGATTTTCACACATAAACTATATGATGGAAACTTTTCCATGTTGGTAAAAACAAATCTACATCATTTTCAAGCTGCTTTGTGCTCCATTGCATGGATGCATAATTGATGACATACTTGGTATATATGAAGTACATGGTAAACACAAAACAAAAATCTACAAGATATGTCGAAGAAATAAAAGGAAATCCAAACATAACACTACAGAAAGCCATCAACATAACAAGGGAAGAGAGCAAGAAAATAAGAAAGGAACACAGAACCATAAAAACAATCAGAAAACAATGAAATGGCAATAACTACATACCTATTAACAATTACTTTAAATGTAATTGGACTAAAAGCTCCAATCAGAAGACATAGGGTGGCTGAATAAAGAAAATAAACAAGGCCCACAAATAAGCTACCTACACAAGAGAGCCACTACAGATCAGAAGACACACACAGAACGAAAGTAAGGGGGTGGAAAAAGGTATCTCATGCAAATGGAAACAAACAAAAAAAGCTGTGATACTTTTATAAAACAAAGGCTGTACCAAGAAACACAGAAGGGCATTTCACAATGATAAAGGTATCAATCTAACAAGAGGGTGTAACTCTAGTAAACCTTTACATACCCAACCAAGGAGCACTGAAATATATAAAGCAAATACTGACTAACATAAAGGGAGAGATGACAGTATTGTGTTAATAGTGGGAGACTTTAACACCCCATTGACATCAATGGATATTCAGACAGAAAATCAACAGGGAAACAGTGGCCTTGAACAAACACATTAGACCAGATGGATTAAATTGATACTTTTGGAGCATTTCACCCCAAAGCAGCAGAATATACATTCTTTTCAAGCGCACATGGAATATTTTCCAGGACGGACTACATGTTAGGACACAAAACAAGTCTCAATAAATTTAAGACAACTCATATCATATCAAGCATCTTCTCCAATCAGAATGGTACGATTAGAAATCATTTACAAAAAAAAAACACAAGCAAACAAAAACCTTAAAACCACAGTCACAAGGAAGCTAAATAAATAACATGTTAGCAAACAACAGGTTAAGACTCAGATCAAGGAAGAACTCCAAAGATACCTTAAGACAAATGAAAATGAAAACACAACCCCCCAAATCTGTGGGGCAGCCAAAGCAGTTCTCAGAGGAGAGCTTATAGCAATACAGACCTTCAAGAAACAAAAAAATCTCAACCAAGCAATCTAACCTCACACCTAAAGGAACTAGAAAAAGAACAAACAAAGCTCAAAGTGAGTAGAAGGATGAAATAAGGATCAAAGCAAAAATAAATAGAGACTAACAAAACAATAGAAGAGAATAAAACTGAGAGGGTTCAACCCAAGGACACGGACAATGGTGGGGAGAGTGATTGGGGAGGGGGAAAGAACGGGGGGGGGGAACAGGTCATTGGGGAGAAAAAGGGACATCTGTTTATACTTTAAACAGAATACTTTAAACAAAAATAAAAATTAAAAAAAAATTAAAAATAAAAATAAAATAAATAAAAAACCATAAACAAAATTGATAAACCTTTAGCCAGACGCATCATAAAAAAGAGGACCAAAATCAATAAAATCATAAAAGAAAGAGAAGTGGCAGCTGATACCACAGAAATACAAAGGATTAGAAGAAAATACTATAGACAATTATATACCAACACATTGGACAACCCAGAAGAAATTAATAAATTCCTACAAACATACAATCTTCCAAGACTGATCAGAAAAAAAGAAAAAAATCTGAACAGACTGATAACTACTAATGAAACGGAATCAGTAATAAAAAATACTCCCAATAAACAAAAGTCCTAGACCAGATGACTTCACAGGTGAATTTTACCATTCAAAGAATACCTATCCTTCGCAAAATATTCCAACTAACTGAAGAGGAGAGAAGGATCCCATACTCATTTTAGGAGATCAGTATTACCCTGATACCAAAACCAAAGACACTACAAAAAACAAAAATTACAGGCGAACATCCCTAATGAATATAGATACAAAAATCCTCAACAAAACATTAGGAAACCAAATTCAGCAATACATTGAAAAGATCATACACCAGAATCAAGCGGGATTATTCCCACTTGATGCAAGGTTTGTTCAATGTCCACAAATCAATTAACATAATACACCACGTCAAAAAATGGAGGATAAAATTATACGGTCGTATCTAAAGACGCAGAGGAAGCATCTGACAAAATCCAACATCTATTAAGGATAAAAACTCTCAGCAAAGAGGGGCTGGAATATACTTCAACATAACAAAGGCCATATGACAAACCCACAGCCAACATCATGCTCCATGGGGAAAAGCTGAAACCCTTTTCTTTATGAGCAGGAACAAAACAAGGATGTCCACTTTCACTCTTAACATAGTGCTGGGAGTCCTGGCCACAGCAAATGAACAAGAAAAAGAAATAAAAGGCATCCAAATTGGGGGGGTGGGGGGGGGGGTGAGTAAAACTGTATTATTGCAGATGACAGGATACCCTAAAGATTCCACCAAAAACTATTAGAACTAAAAAGAATTCAGTAAAGTAGCAGGATACAAAAGTAACATTTAGAAATGCGTTATCTTTATACACCAATTATGAGCTATAAGAAAGAGTAATTAAGAAAACAACCCCATTTACAATTACATCCAAAAAAAAAAAAACAACCCTAGGAATAAATTTAACCAAGGTCGTAAGACCTGTATTTGGAAAACTATAAGACATTCAAGACAGACACTGAAAAATACACAACTGGAAGAATATACCATGCTCATGAATAGGAAGAATTGACATCACTAAAATGTCCACAGTACCCAAAGCAATCTACAGATTCAATGCAATCCCTACCAAAATTCTAACGGCATTTTCACAGACCTAGAACAAATAATCGTAAAATTTATATGGAATCACAAAAGACCCCAAATAGCCAAAGCAATCTTGAGAAAGAACAAGTTGGAGGTAATCCACTACCTGATATCAAAGTGTACTGCAAGGCTAAAGTAATCAAAATAGCATGGTATTGGCATAAAAATAGATACATAGATCCTATGAACAGACTAGGGAACCCAGAAATAAACCCATTCCTATATGGTCAATTAACCTATGACAAATGAGGCAAGAACGTACAATGGGGTAAAGGCAATCTCTTCAATAAATGGTGTTGAAAAAACTGGATACATGAAAAAAAAATGAAATTAGACCACTTTCTTACACCATGTACAAAAATAAACGGAAAATAGAGACCTAAATGTAAGACCTAAAAATCATAAAACTCCTACAAGAAAATATAGGTAATAAACTCTTTGACATCAGCCTTAGCAGTATTTTTCAGGCTATGTCCCCTATGGCAAAGACAACAAAAGCAAAAATAAACAACTGAAACTACATGAAACTAAAGAATTTTTGCACTGCAAAGAAAACCATCAACAAAACAAAAACCCAACCTACTGAATGGAGAACATATTTGCCTCTGATATATCCAATAAGGAATTAATATCCAAAATATATTTAAAAACCCATACAGCTCAACATCAAAAGAACAATCTGATTTAAAAATGGACAGAGGCCATGAAAAGACATTTCCCTAAAGAGGGCATACAGATTTCCAACAGACCCATGAAAAGGTGCTCAACATTATTAATCAAGGAAATACAAATTAAAACCATAATGTGAAACCACCTCACACCTGTCAGAATGGCATCGTCAATAAATCAACAAATAAGTGTTGAGGAGATGTGCAGAAAAGGGAACCCCCGCACAGTGGTGGTGGGATTATAAATTGGTGCCGCCACTATGGAAGACAGTAGGAAAGCTCCTCAAAAAATTAAAAACAGAACTACCTATGACCCAGCAATTCCACTTCTGGGTATTTATTTGAATAAATCTAAAACACTAATTCAAAAACATATATGCACCCCTATGTTCACTGCAGCATTATTTACAATAGACAAAATGTGGAAGCAACCTAGGTGTCCACTGATAGATGACTGGATAAAGAAGATGGGGTATGTATATACAACAGATATTACTCAACCATATAAAAAAATATTGGCATTTGTGACATGAATGGATCTAGAGGGTATTAAGAGAGTGTGCCACATTCCCAAAACTTACATGCAGCCAACACTGGCCTAGACATTGAGACCCCTGGGAACTGGAACCAAACTTTATAGGGTGATATTAATCTAAATGAAATAAGAAGGACAAAGACAAATAGCATATTATTTCACTTCTCTGTGGAATCTAAAAAACAAAATAAACAAACAAAACAGAAATGAACTCATAGATAGAACAAATTGATGGTCGCCAGATGGGAGGGCAGTTGGGGTAATGGATAAATAATGTCAAAAGGATTAAGAAGTAAAAAATGCCAGTTATAAAAAGTCATAGAGATGTAAAGTACAGCATAGAGAGTACAATCAATAATATTGTAATAACTATGTGTAGTTCAAGATAGGTGACTGGAGTGATTACTTCATAAGTACATAATGTCTAATCAATAAGTTGTATACCTGAAACTAATATAATACTCTATGTCAACTGTAAAAAATATTTTTAAAAAAAAAAGACCCTCCACCAACAAAAGGACTATAACTTGAAGGCTCAAATGATGGTTTGTATTTTTTAGCAATAAAGTACTTTTAATTGACGTATGTACACTGTTTTTTAGATATAATGCTACTGCACACTTAAGAGACTACAGTATAGCACAAATATAACTTTTACACACACTGGTAAACCAAAAAACTTCTGTGGTTCACTTTATTGTAGTGGCCTGGAACGAAACCCGCAAAGTCTCCAAAGTATGTCTGTAAAAAACAAACAAAAAAAAAAAACACACACGCATTACACACACACACACACACACACACATATGACCATTTAGAATTTTGGAATACTTAGTTCCAGAAATTTTTTCTATACTTATTAAAATCATTCTAATATATAAATGTATAATACATTATATGAAGCTTCCATAGGAGAGTCTTGCAACCAGATGTTTGGGAAAATTTCAGCCTGCCAAAAGCCTATTGTGAGAAAAGGGAACATCTGTCCAGCTGACATCACCCAAGCACCGAGAGCTGCTAATAAAAAGGTGACCCCTTGTCCAAACCTGGAGGCCTATGGTTTGGGCCGTGCTTGGTGGTTACCATCCTCTAGCAGCAATGCCAGGCTAGCACCATCATCACTCCTGCCCCTGGGGCCAGAGACAGCCGGCAGGCCACAAGCAGGTAAACCAGGTCTACCACCTCAGCTGGTAATGCTCAAAAAGTATCAGCTTCCTTGAAAACACATCCAAGGCCTAGAGAAGGCCCCAAATCTTGCAATAATTAGTGACAGACTCTTGTTTCATGTGACGGATTCAATGGAAATCCAAGCTCTGGACTAATAATTTATATGAGCATTTTCAGCTTGTGCAAATACAATATATATTTTTTAATTAATGTAGATAATATAATTATATATTTATAAATATAGAATTTTATGTGTTATCATTTTAAAATGTACATAGAAAAGGTGCCTGGAAGTAAGTATTCTAAAATGCTAAATGGTTTTATTAACAGTGGTAATATTATCAGAAATTAAACAGCCTGTCCAAAGTCACAGCTAGTAAAGTGACAGAGTGGGTTTCAAAACCAGGCTTTAGCTCTATGCTATTCTAATTCTCCATGTGATTTATTTTCACTTTTTATTATGGAAAATTTTAATATACATAAAAGAAGAGAGATTAGCACAGCATAGGGAACCTCCATTTTCCCATTACCCAGCTTCAACATTTTGTCTTTTATTCCAACTACCTCTCCTCCTCAAAACATTCTTACGTTGTTTCTGAGGGAATACTTTTAAGGGAATCCCAGGCATATCATTTCATCCATAAATATTTTAGTTTGTACCTCTACAATAAACTTTGTACCCAACCTGAGTTCAATTTTTCTATATTGTCTGAAAAATCATGTTACAGTTGATGTATCAGAATAAGGATCTAACCAATGCTCCTATGACCCCCAAAAATGTACACATATTTTAACAGCTAATAGCTCAATTTTGAAAATGAAATGTATTGTAATAAACACTGCCTTTATAATTATTCAATGTGTGTATATACATTTTTGGGGACACCATATACATGAAACACACATAATTTTCACTTGCTAGGTAAAATACATAGGGTAATGTAAAAGACATAAGGTCATGACTTCTACTATACACATACTTTGCCATAAATGGCACAAAAAATTACATATTGTATGATGTATGATTTACTTATATGAATGTTCAAAATAGGTAAACCCATAGAGACAGAGAGTAGGTTAGTGGTGGCTAGAAGAGGAATGGGAAAGAATTGATAGAGTTCACAGTTTCCTTCTGGAGTGATAAAAATGTTCCAGAATTAGTGGTGATAGTTGCACAACTTTGTGAATGTACTAATTTTGCTTCAGAATTATTTGGGGCATTAGATTATCATTACCACCACAAACAAAGAACCAAATAAAAAAGAGGGGAGGGGAGGGGGAGACAGGATACAAAAGGAAATACAGGAAGATAACATTTTTTTAAAGAGCATTTGAGCCCTGGCTGAGTAGCTCAGTTGATTAGAGCACCATCCCAATATGCCAAGGTTGCAAGGTTCGACGAATGAATGCATAAATAAGAGGAACAACAAATCGGTGTTTCTCTCTCTCTCCCTCTCTCCCCCAATAAATAAAATTTTTTAAAATAATAAAAAATAAAAATAAAAAAGCATTTGACACTACTAAATTCCTAGTCTTCTGATTCAAGATCAAATGAGACTAAAGAAACCTTGGCAAGGACTGAAAGGGTGAGGGAATGGAGGAAGGCTTTACACACCCAGCGATGTAAACTGATTTCATTTATAGTCATGTGTGGCGAAATGACGTTTCAGTCAATAGCAGACTGAATATATGACGACAGTGGTGTCATAAGATAATGGAGCTGAAAGTTTCCTATCACCGAGTGACGTCGGTAACCTCTGTAATGGCACAGCACATGCATTACTGATGTGTGTGTGGTGATGCTGGTGAAAACAAACCCACTGCTGCACTGCCAGTCATACAAAAGTACAGCACATACACTTATGCACACTACACAGTACTGGATAATAAGGACTCTGTTACTGATTTATGTATTTACTATACTACACTTTTTATCATTATTTTAGAGAGTACTCTTTCTACTTAGTAAAAAAAAAAGTTTGCTGAAAAACAATATGCTGCGTTACACCTACCGCAGTTTCATACATCCGTGTCTCTTGACTGTATCATTTCTCCTGTGCTTTGATTTAATCTCGTGTTGTTTTATAAATTTAGTGTAGCCTACATGTACAGTTTATAAAATCTACAGTTGTGTATAGTAATGTCCTAGGCCTTCACATTCACTCACCACTCACTCACTGACTCACAAGCAACTGCCAGTCCTACAAGCTCCATTCATTTTAAGTGCCTTAACAGGTGTACCATAATTTATCTTTTATAATCGTATTTTTACTGTACTTTTCTGTTCAGATATGTTTAGAAACACAAATACCAGTTACAATTGCCTACAGTACTCAGTATAGTAACATGTTATACAGGTTAGAAGCCTAGGAGCAATATGCCACCATACAGCCTAGGTGTGTAGTAAGCTGTAACGTCTAGGTTTGTGTAACTGCACTCTGTGATGTTCCCACAAAGACGAAATTGCCTAATGACGCATTTCTCAGATTTTATTCCCATCGTTAAATGCACAGGACTATACTGCAACTTAGGGTTAAAAGTGGCAGAAAAAGCAGAACTACAATAAACTACACATATTAACTCCTCTGAAAATGTCAATGGCCTAGACTTTCTAGTCCTGGACAATACATCAATAATAGCATCGCCATTCCAGCAGGACTGCAGGGAAGACAGAGAAATGAACAATCAATACAAAATCCCAACTAATACTGACTCTATACACGCTTACTTAAATTACAAAATATGTGACCACCTCAACAAGGAGTGAGAGAGGAACAAAATGAAGAAACTATTGCTAAGCCATTTAAAATGAAAGAATTAGAAAAAATATATTGTTTCTAAATTTATATTATTGCATAAAAACAGTTTCATTTGTCTCAACTTGTCAAATCTTTATGATGAAATAAGCCAATTATTACTGTTAACAAATATAACTACAGTAAACAGGCATGCCAAAATCAATGTAGATTCTCAAAAAAGGTCAAGAAATCAACTGTCAGCTTAAATTGGTTAATTTTATTAAAATTGTTAAACCTGACAATATGTCATGTAACTCCAGATTTTTTTTATATAAGCAGAGTTGGATTAAAGTGACCTAAATTTTGTATAATAGCTTTCCCAATTTCTAAAAATACATCAACTTTGTGACTTATCTTAAATTTTCTGCTTTACTTCTCTAGATGTACCTCAAATGAAACTTCTTCAAGGCCATATATCTGACATAGTGAAAGCAAAATAATCACAGCACTCATCAGTGTCATTAACATTTCTGAGCCGAGAGGGATTTAAACAGGCAGATGCTATGTAAAGTGCCTGATGGGAGAGACCGGTTGCAGAGCTGAGACTGCACCACAGCTGTGAGGGATTGAAGCTACTAGCTATGGAATCAAGGTTTGGAGAAACTCTGGGCACAATTCCGGCATCCGAAATAAATTAAAGTAAACAGTATTGCTCTCTCTCATCCACTCTGTTAGCAGCCTCTGGGCTGAGTGGAGACCACACACTCAGACCACACAGAGCCAGCTGAACTCCTCGCACGCAACATCTACAAGCTGTCACTCCGCAGCACAGAGGGGGGAGAAGGAAAGGGGAGCGCTGGGGGGAAGGGGGAGTAGGAGAGTGAGAAAAGGGCAGGCAGAGAGAGGGAGGGGACTGAGGAGAGTCTCCTCTACTTACAGCTGGACAGAATGATGTGTGGTATGGAAAAGGAAAAAACCTCCCTGAGAAAACAAGCTGGTCATGGCCTTGTGTAGCCTTGACCTGTACTCCCCCATACCAATTTAGCAGTTGATGAAGGATTAACAAAGCGTCCATTTAACATCAATTAACCTCCTAGCCATTACAGGTCAAAAGAGAAAATTACCATTATAAAAGCATTTCATTAAAATAAAGACGAAAAGCCACATTTTCTTATAATTTATAATAATTACTTAAATAAATGCATTTTCTTTTATATTTATTAGTTTTAACCATCTGCCGCTTTCCTTTAATGAAGCACACAAGGTAACTTTAAAGTGTTTCTTCAAAAGATGTCAGAAATTTTTAATTTTATAATCTTCCCATATTTCTCTGTGGCACAATCTTTAATTTTCCAAAATATTTCTTGGTAGAATAAAAGACAGCAAATTATTTTGTTTCACGTAACTTCAAAGACTAAATATACATATAAAAATAACTAGTAGCAGTTATATTACTGGGGAGGGAGAAAATGTAACCACAAAAACAGGTTTAGAATTTTTTTCTATTCAGTTAAGAATAATTTTGGTTTTTAAATAGCAGGCAAGAAATCTGAACAAAACATGTGTACAAGTGTCTTACCCTGGCAGGTCCCCAGAGGCCCAGCTCAGCTAAGAAGATTAAGGCCAGGAACTGGGAATATAGAAGTCCCTATTCACTGAAGACTTGGAGAACGTTCACCAAATAGACCAAGAAAAGCCTCCGGATGTTAAAGCACTATTTTCTTATATCAAGACATAAAAAAGTAAAAGCTTCCCCTCACAAAACACCAAAATATAAAAATAAAAATTCCCAAACCCTATCATCTCTCCCCATGCTACTCAAACTTGCATCATGAGATAGCAAATCAGAAAGGTAGAGTCTCATGACCCCAGGCCAATCCCACGGAGATTCTACAATTTAGCCATTTGTGTACACATTAATGTTTGAGAGGCACTAGGTAGGCTTATCTAGTCCAAAGCCATCTTGGATCCAAAGGATCCAGAAAAATCTGGTTGCCGACCTGCATACTGAGTTTCGACAATAAACTTATACTCAACTAAGTATTGCAGGCCAGCCAGCAACATAATCAAACTACTGATTTCACCACATCTGCCTTGGGTCAAATTCAACCTAGCCGAGGATAGACCTGCCCTGGGGCTGCGCTGAGGGGGCCCCAAAAGGGATCTCCCAAAGAAACTGGGAAATGGGTCTTAAAGAATGGTAATTTACTTTCCTCGGTATTCTGTAAACTCAGACTCTATTATTCCTGAGCAGGGTCAAGGTTAAGTTATATCAGCTCTGCCACACACTTTACCATCTAACAGCACAGTCGGATAAGTGTTAGCGACAGGGTCATGAACTCTCTGGTCCAGTTTTCTATAATAATCATCTCTCTCCTGTTCCATCTCAAAATCATGGTTAACAAAATTATAACCATGAACCAATTTGAAAGAATCCATGGGGTACAATTTTTACTATGAAGACTCACTGGGTCTCAGAAGGGACATTTGCAGAAAGGAAGCACTGAACAGATAAAAACATCCCTGCTTTTCTGGCTTTCTGTTTCCTTCATTACCGCTACAAAGAGCATAAAAGTGAAATATACTGTTTTTTAAATAAGAGCATAAGTATTTATATTTTAATTCATTTGGAAAAAATCCAATGATTTTTTTAAATAACATAAATAGCAATTTTTCAAAAAAATTTTTTGGATGGGGAAAAAAATCTTCACCCCAGGTACAACATCTGGAGGTAAGGAATTAAAGGAAAGAGAATGTATGTGAGGTGTCTAGGAAAGAAGACTGAAAGCAAGATAGTATACAGGGGGAAAGTCTGTCAATTTGGCTCTCCAGAGCTCCCACACAACTGATCTGTTACATAAATACTTGACTACCTGGCTCTTCTCTTAAAACAAGCACTGGATTCCATCTTAATTAGAAATGTTAGTTAAAAGTCTCCTTCTTTATTCCCATAAAACCTTCTGCCTCAGCAGGCTAAGTCTCTTATTAAAGAGCAATTACCTTCACTACATTTCACAGCCAAAAGCTGTAGGTCTAACTCATTCCACTGGGCATTGATGACAGACTAAAAATGAAACAGGCCAGTGCAGATCCATTACCCCTTTACTAACACCCCCCTAAAAAAAAAGTGAAAACAAAAGACTAAAAGAAGATACACTACTTACTGCACGAAAGGAGAGGAGTTTCACGTAAAAGCATGGCATTATTCACTCATCAATCTATTGCCAATAGTACATATGTCCCTACCACTCCCTCTTTAGTAGACTTAGAACAGGTGAACAAAACATTACTTCTTGATATTTTTAGGAAACATAAATTTTCAGGAAAAGAAAGTGTGTTTTCCCCCTCAGACAAAAAGATCATCTGGACAATATTATCAAGTAAAGCTGACAAGAAGCTCTGGGGAAGGACAGAAAGGAATTTTAACCGGGGATGTGAAGTCAAAAGCAGAGGATGCTTTCTTACTGTTGCGTTTCGGTTTTGCTCTATTGCTGTCTGTCTCTAAGCCCGTCTAAAGGCTGACAGGAAGGAGCCTTTGCCAAGAAATAAAGGACTGAGTGAAATGCTCCCAAACGCAAGAGTAGATGGGACCCAGGGCCCAGGTTCAAGGATCGTCTTCATGTAAATGCAATCTCTTTCAGTGTAACTGGAAAAGAGAAAAGGTTTTTCAGGAAAAAGAGCATGGGATTCTCCTCTGCTAGTTCTATTAGTTCTGAAGTAGAAGGTAAGATTGTCTACTAACAGTACAGATTATATGAAAGGATGAGGGGTTTCAGAGGAGTGGGAAGTGCATCAGATAGATTCTTCAAAGAAGAGAACCAGGTGCTGACAAGGAAAACTCTAGAAGTCTTTGATGGGCAGTTGGAATTGGTGAACATGCATTTATAGGGGTACAAAGCTAGATGCTAGGATTTTTCCCTGGTCTCAGCAACTCAGTTCAAGCATTAAAGAAGGTAAAGAAATGAGATGGTCCAGGGCTGAGAATTTGCCAGCCAGAGAATACAGATGGATAATGATGAACTGAGCATACCAGTATAGAGTGACCAAAGGTCTGATTAAAGAACAGGGGTAATTGAGGTAACTGAGTGGGGCTTAGAAAGATGAAAGACTTATAAGCAAAGAGCAGTAGGTTTGAGCTTTGCATTTCAGAAATGAACCAGTTTCAGGTTGGGGCACATCAGTCCTGCTCCCCGACCCCCAAGCACATCTCAGACAATTACCATACCCCTCCTCCGTGGCTCCCAGCTCTCAGTGGGCTCTACTTTTGTCCCTCCAGATGTTGATAGTTTCTCTTTGGGCCTCACTATCTCCTGTTTGTTCGCTCACGCTGCCAGGCCTCTGCAGGTAGTCCCTTTATTAAAATCTCCTTATTTGAACCACCTGGCAGGAATTCCGACTCCAGCTGAGACCTTGATTTGTCCAGATACTCATTATGTCAATCACATGGGGCTTCCATTAAAATTAAACTAAAACCAAATATTCCTAGCTTTCTGTCATTTTGTCTTTCAGTAAAATTATAACACAATGAAAGTTAATATCATATACTCTCCGTGAAACCATACCACCAACTTACACCATACACAAGAATACACTCAAAATGGATAAAGACGTAAATGTTAGACTTGAAACCATAAGAATTCTAGAAAAAAACAGAGGCAGTGAAATCTCGGACATTTCTTGTAGCAATATTTTTTTTCTGATATATCTCCTTAGGCAAGGGAAACAAAAGAAAAAATTAACAAATGGGGGACTACATCAAACTAATAAGTTTTTGCACAGCAAAGGAAACCATCAACAAAATGAAAAGACGACCCACTGAATGGAAGAACATATTAGCCAATGATACATCTGATAAGGGGTTAACATCCAAAATTTATAAAGAACCTATACAATTCTACACCAAAAAACAAACAATAGAGTTAAATGGGCAAAAGACCTGAATAGACTCCTCCAAAGAGGATGTATGAAAAGATGTTTAACATCACTATTCATCAGAGATACAAATTAAAACCACAATGAGATATCACCTCATACCTGTCAGAATGGCTCCATCAATAAATCAACAAACAACAAATGTTGGCAAGGATGTGGAGAAAGGGGAACCCTGTGCACTGCTGGTGGGAATGCAGACTGGTGCAGCCACTGTGGAAAAAGTATGGAGTTTCCTCAAAAAATTAAAAATGGAACTGCCTTTTGACCCAGTGATCCCACTTCTGGAAATAAATCTTTAGAATCCCAAAACACTAATCAGAAAGAATATATGCACTCCTATGTTTATAGCAGAGTTATTTACAATAGCCAAGATCTGGGAACAGCCCAAGTGCCCATCTGTAGACGAGGGGATAAAAAAGCTGTGGGACATTTACACAGTGGAATACTATGTGGCTGTAAAAAAGAACTCCTACCTTTTACAACAATGTGGATGCACCTGGGGAGTATAATGCTAAATGAAATAAGCCAGTCAAATGCCCCAGCCAGTTTGGCTCAGTGGTTAGAGCGTCAGCCAGAGGACTAAAGCGTCCCAGGATCGATTCTGGCCAAGGGCACATACCTTGGCTGCATCCCTGGCCCGTCTGGAGTGCATGTGGGAGGCAACCAACCAATGTGTCTCTCACATGGATGTTTCTCTCTCTCCCCCACCCCCCTTCCACTCTCTGAAAAGCAATGGGGGGATTATATCCTCGGGTGAGGATTTAAAAAAAATAAATAAAAGAAGCCAGTCAGAGAAAGACAAATACCATATGATCTCACTTATATGTGGAATCTAACGAACAAAACTGAGGAACAAAACAGAACCAGAATTATGGTTCTGACAGATGTCACAGAGGGGAGATGGGGAAGGGGCTCAGACGAGAGAAAGGACAGTGAAGAGAAGAGCCAAAGAACATACATATGCATACCCCATGGACTCGGACAACAGTGTGGTTATGCCCAAAGGGAGGGAAGGGCAGGGTCTGGGTAGAGGTGAGTAAAGGCGGAGAAAATGAGGGACATCTCTAATAATGTCAACAATATCAAAAATCATATACCGTCCACAATCACATAACTCTCTAAGTGGAAAAGGCCTAAAAAAATTCATTTTGATGAAACTAAGGACCAAACCTGCCAAAAGCAGCACAGTTAGCAAGTAGCAAAGGGAGAACTCATTCAGTGCTGCGCAATGATTACTAATGCTAACTTTGTGCCAGGTACCAAGTGCCTGCTTGGATCCACCTGTGCAGTTTACATTCAAATTAACTAAAATCCAGGTTTCCCAAGTCCTGGTGTCCACTGTTCTTTCCATTACTGACACCAAGATTTACTGTAAGTGGGAAATAGTAAATAGAAGGAGTTACTAAAACCAAAACTATAAGTAAAGCAAACTGTATGGTCCACCCCAGTATTAAGTTAAAGAATGTACACAAAGTTTTTGAGCAAACCTAATACAATTTTTAAGGGGGGGGGGGAGCCTAATGAGTTTCAAATTCCTGTGCCTGACCTTCAAGTCACTCCATAATTCAAAATGCACGCACCTACCAGTCAGTGGGCCTTTGTTACTGGTGTTTCTGCCCAGATGTTCACCTGCCTTCCCTCTGAAGGCCACATCCTTCCCATCAAGGTCTGACCTCCATGAAGCCTTCCCAATTACTCTACCCCAAAAGATCCTTCCCTTCTCTGAATTCCTGCTGTACTTACACACAATACTACTTTAGTTTTTAGCTATTCTTTGAGAAGGCAAAAATGCCCCTTCTGAATCTAGGCTCACATTATTTTATTCCCAATGTGTGTCAGGCATATGCTAAAATTGGTAGATAGAAAAATGACTGAGGTTAATCCCTGTGCAGCAAGAGCTTAGTCTTGACAGATATGTAAATACCAGTAACAGCTATAGCCCCTAAGACAACACAGGGATAAGATAAGTGCCAAGTGATTATAGGATTCACTGAGTTGGAAAATTTCAAAGCAGGAAAAACTCTGAAAAATAACCTAGTTTTATGTATTCTCTTAACTATAGGAAAATGGAGACTGAAGCCCAAAGAGGCTAAGTAACTCAGCCCAGGCTACAAGGCAGATTGGTGGTTGCTTTGACTACTAAGCCAAAATGCCTTTTGACTCTCTAATTTTCAAGGATACCTATACCTGTGTCCACAACTTCAAGATTCACAATTTCTATAAATTACTTTAAGTATGTGTGTTTATATCAATAATAATTCTTTTAAAATAACATAAACATAGACTGAATCATGTGATCACAACTGAAAACTACTGCTACACTACTGGATTTCACCAGCCACTCTGGGGAACCCATGACCACATTCTTCGGGTTCTGAGATCAATCGACACTCTAGCATTCTGCTTAGCACCATGGTCAATGCTATTTCACATTCCAATCCATCTCAAAATCCTCCTACTCAACACTGGCCGAAAACTCATCCATTCAATAAACATTTAAGCTCCTACTGTGTGGTCGCTGCTGTACTAAGAACCCCGGCTAGATGAAGAGGAGTAAACTGGAGAATGGGTGAAAAAATAACTGAGAGGCTAACTGTATAACCAACATTCCCTCTATGGCCTGATCCTGCCTCCGCCTGACCCTAGAAATTGGCCAAAGCCCTGTACTAGAAGACTGCCTCTGTAACGCTTTCCCCTAAGATTTATACAACAGGCTCTCAAATACCTGTGCAATGGAAATTCGACTTAGCAGGTTAGCAACTGTCTTTTCAAAAGAAAATAGTTCAAAATGACAGTACCGGAAATTAAATGCTTGACAAGGAAAAAAATCATTTTCTGAAACTTCCAATCCTTGTTCCAAGTTACACTGGGGGATTCTCTGCTTAAAATAATAGTTTCTACAGAAACAGGAGAACACTAAGTAGGACGCACACATCGCCCCTTCTGTCACCTGTGCCTGCGCCAGCAGCTCTGAGGCACAGGGGACGCGAGCTCCCGCTTTCCTGCGCCCGTCCTCAGGGTGCGCGGGCCGGCCCGAGCCCCGCACGCGCGGGGTCGCCCCCCGCGGGCAGGCGGCCCGCGCCAGCCGCGCGGGAAGCCGCTTCCGAGGCGGCGCCCCCAACGGTTTCATTACCTTGGGCTGGTTTTTAGAATTTTTTTTAAAGTTTCCTTGTAGGTTTACTCCGATTCGTAAAAACAATGAAACGAATGTTCTCACTTATTAGTATGATTAGCCTTCGGCGACTAAAACGAGCTTGTTTCCATTCAAGACGTGCTCACTGGGATTAGGAGGTGCTCGCTGGTCCCGCGTCCGCGCACTCAACCGCGGGGGGCGAGCCCCGAGGCCGAGGCCGGGCCGGACCGCAGGTGCGGGGCAGCTCACAGGCCGGACGGGCCGGTCACGCACCGCTCCGCGCAGGTTCCGCAAGGGCGCCACCCCGCTGGGCCAGGTCCGTCAGGTGGCAGCGCGACGACGGTGACAGTCGCCTGGGAACGGCCCGGACGGCCCTCACCGGGGCGGACGTGCGCGGGCCGCGCCTCCCGCCCGCAGCGGCCGCACCGACACAGCCGCACACCGAACGCAGCGGGCACGGCGCAGGGCGCAGGGGGCAGGGGCGGGGGCAGGTCCGCGTCCCCAGGCCCAGCCCCGCAGGGCGCAGGCGGCGCCCGGACCGCGGCTCCCCTCCCGGTTGGACAGAGGCGGACGACAGACGCAGGCCGACCGCCGCGCCACCCGCCTCTCCAGCAGCGGGCCTGC
Organism: Miniopterus natalensis; assembly: GCF_054644295.1. Classification (NCBI taxonomy): domain Eukaryota; kingdom Metazoa; phylum Chordata; class Mammalia; order Chiroptera; family Miniopteridae; genus Miniopterus; species Miniopterus natalensis. The sequence continues at coordinate 80,116,668 of NC_142089.1, forward strand.
AGCCGCCGGGCGTGCGGGCCCGACACGTACCTCGGCCTGCCTGCCGCCCCTCCCGCGGCTCCAACAGCGCCCGGGCCGCTCCAGCGAAGACCCGTCGGGCGACCCCAAGCGCCGGCCTCCACTTCCGCCCGCCCGGAGCGCCGAGAGCGTCGATGCGCTGGGCAGCCGACCGCCGAGTCTGCGATGGGCGGGGCGAGGCGCGCGGGGCGGGGCGAGGCGAGGCGCGCGGGGCGGGGCGGGCGAGGCGCGCGGGGCGGGGCGAGGCGAGGCGCGCGGGGCGGGGCGGGCGAGGCGCGCGGGGCGGGGCGGGCGCGCGGGGCGGGGCTATCCCCGCGGGGCGGGGCGAGGTGGGCCGGTTCCCTCCCGGTGCAGCGGCTCGGCCGAGGCCTAGGAGTTGAGGTGACACAGAAGCCGCAGGGCCCCGAGCTTCGGGGAGAAAGCCAGTGTGCAGCCCGCAGATCGCGAGTGGCGGTCGTTTAAATCCCGCCAACTCGGCGAGCGCGCCCTGGGCACAGGCGCCGCGTGTACGAAGGTGGATGACAGGCGGTCACCTCGGCTCTGGGTTCGGGGGGCTGGGGTCACCGGGGCATGACAAGAGGACAGGGCATGTCACTTAGGGAGCGACTGCAGCAGTCCAGGCAGGAAAGGACTCGAGGACGCGGAAGGCGGCGCCCGGACAATGACAAAATACTCCTCTGGGTGCTTCTTGTATGAGCCAAAGGAGGAGCAAGGCCGTCGCGGAGCCCGGCCGGCGGCGCCGCGGGCCCGGCGCGATCCCGGCCGCGGGCACGTGCTGTGCGGGCTCGGCCCGCGCGGGGCCCGGGGCAGCAGCCGTCCGTGTCTCTCTCCCGTCTCCTCTCCCTGGAAAGCGGGGTATTGTCCGCTGGCGAGGGTTAGAAAACCACCGTGAGAATGGAGGAGCGCCTCCGGGAAAGAGGGGCCTTGTCTGGGGGGATGTGGAGCAAACCCAAGGGAACCGGCAGGTTCCCGGGCGCCGTCGGCCCTCGCGTTCCCGCCCCTGGCGCGGGCGGGCGGCGGGGATTGGGCACAGGCCGGGTTTGCCAGGCGGAAGGAGCGGGCAGAGGGCTTGGGGCCCGCGGTCGGCCTCACGGGAGGGGTCTTTCTGGCCGACCCGGCGCTGGCCGCTGAGACTGGAAAGGGCGCGGACGACCAGGGTGATCCCTCTCTGAGATGACTCTGTTTCTGGCCTGTTATCCTGGCTTAATCATCAAAAGTGCCCCTTCTACTGTCAAAAGTGGCCCCGTTTGGACAATATATGGTCACCCTAAAGTCACCCCACATTGCAAAGAGCTGGAAACAAGTGGGGTCAGACAGTTCTCCCAGGCTTAGGAGGGTTCACCCAGCTGGCTCCGAACCAGGTACGTGGCAGGCACCAGGAGCCTGAGCTCGGCTCGGAGTGGAGCCGAGCATCGGGGTGAGTTTCTCGGAAGAGTTTACCTGCCACTGGGACTGTATGTGATGAGAGTATCCTACCTGCTTCCAGACCAGAAGTTCCCGAGCGCAGGAGCCCGTTGGAGTGACCGGTGACAGCTGAGCGGCGAGGAGCACAGCCGTGAAGCAGAGGCCTAACCATGGCGAGGGTGCTGCCTCCTCTCACCCCAAGAACTCACACGGGCACCACACAGCCTTCATCTTTGGCCCATCTGTATGTATCACCCGAATGCCCGCCCGAGAGCATCCACAGCAGAGGGGCAGCAGTGCCCAGGATGCCTTGACCAGCCTCTGTCCTGGGTAACCCCCCTGTTTGTACACTGGGCCCTGAATGGAGTAGCCCTGGTGGCAGCGATGGAGCTGCCTCTCAACGAGGCAGACCTACAGGGTGCGACCTCCCCCGTCAGCTGCAGCTGCCAGTGTGCAGCCAGCGGTATTGTGCTTCCCGCTAGAAGACCAGGCAGCTTGGTGGCAGGCTCGTTTCCACAAACCCAGATACATATCCCGAGTCTGGGTCTGTCTTCCTGCCTGCAGGGCCCTGGCGAGCATTGCTCTCTGGTTGCTCACAGTGTTTGGTTTATCATCGTGGAATTTCCCATAATATCACCTGGGACCGGGGACTGCCTGTAGAGTGAAAGAGATGAGAAAGGGGACAATACCCCAAGATCCGCTTATTCTGCCGTACCCCACACACCCGGAAGTGGGGAGACAGAGCATGACAGTGTTAGAACAGCCTCTGAGGCGCGGCCAGGGCTCCGCCTGGGGATGGCCTTTCACGGGGTTGGGACGCTGTGCTAAGGGATACCATATATATATATATATATATATATATCAGGATGCAGTGTCCCTGATTGAGTCGCAGTCCTTCTAGGGGAGGACGCTCTGCCAGGGGACACAAAGTTCCACTAAACCTAAAGGCCTCTCTTCATTTGGGCTTCTCATATAAGCAACAAAAATCAACCCTTATCATCAGGAGGAAATGGGACAGGAAAGATTATTTCTGGAACTCAGGACTCTCACTGGACATCTTTTCCATGCCTGGTGATATCAGTTAGTGGGCAATGAAGCAACCTGGCAGGACATGGCAACCATGGCTTAAACCCTGGTCTGGGGAAAAGAGATACAGGGACAAAAATCTGGGCCTCTTGATGAAGGAAGCAGCCCAGGCCAGCAGAAGTGCTAGTCGAGGGTGAGGGGAATCTAGAATGGGTGATACGGGGGGGCATAATGGGAATCACTATGGCCTTAAGACCAACTGTAGCAGGAGCCCATAGCTCAACTTATCAGTACCGCTGATGTGGGTGTGACTGGACATCAGCGTGAGGAGTCAGTAACTGCAAACTGAACACAATATGGCATGTGAGGGATGGACAGTAACAGAGGCCATCAGAGCCAACCCATATTTCTCTGCTGGCCCTCGGCTTTCTGAAGCCTGCTTCCTGGGAAAGCCTGCCCTGCGGAGCTCAGGGCTTTCTTCCTGGGTGCAGGGCAAGCGGGAAGCACCGACCAGAGTTCACTGGGCCAGAAGCAGGCTTCAGCCAGACGGGCTGCCTCCCTCCTGCGGTAGCTGGGAGGCATGTTATTCAGTGTATTCCAGAGTTCCCCTTTAGACTGAGCCCCAGCACCCTCAGAAAGACACACCTTTTATTGGCTTCCTTCCCTTTTCTCACCTGGCTTCCCCACACACCTCCTGGTCTTTCCTGCTAGCCCCTCTCAAGTTAAATACTATCCCTTGAAACCATATCTCGGGGACGGCTTCTAGGGAAATCCAGCCAAGATAGTCATTACCATAGACCAAAAACAACCTATACTTATTATGACTCAAATATCTTTATGTGTTGAATTTGCACACCTATAAGAGAAATATATCCCAAGAAAAAGAAGGTGATATTTTGTATGGACACTTTGAGTCCTGGGGCTTAGCATGACTTCGTTTTTCTCTCCCTTACATGGGAAGACATGTCAAAGTTGCTCCAACAAGCAATAGCTCAAGTGTCCTGGGATCATCCATTTAAAAATCAAGAAACATGAGTCAGAGGCCTGGCAGCAGAGCTTGAAAGGAAATGAAGTTTTCTGTGTCCCTGGCAGTGGCACCCTGCTCATGGTGAAACCAAACCCTTTTCTTGTCTCCCCTTTGGGTCTCAGTGACAGGCCATTTCTCAAGTGAGGTGATCTTGTCGTATGAATGGCTCTTAAGGATTCACAGATCTTTCCTAGATTAAAAAAAAATGACAATACTGTATTCCTGAAACAAAAACACTCAAAAGATGAAAGAGAATCTTTTGCTAATATAAAAATTACTGGTGGTATTTTCTTTTCTTTTCTTAAATTTCTGGTCTGTATCCTAAAGCCAGCTAGCAAATGTTGGTGAAGTATATGCAGAAGCTGACAGCATATAAAATAATTAAACATAAATTGTGGTAGTGGCTATTGAGGCAATTAAATATCATTATAGCTTTGTGTTTTCATTTCTGTCTCAGATTTAGTTTGACCTAGAAAAGCTCATTTGAAGCATGAAATTTCTTTGGTTTTAGCCTTCGGAAACACTATGGCAGACACAATTTCCTGTTCTTCAGATTTTTTAAAAACATAAAATGAACAACTAACGCGTTTCATGCTGCATGGCATATCAGTTTGTAATGGACTATATTAGTATAGAATCTAATCCTTAAAACAACAACTACAATTTGCCATAGCTTAGTGATTCCTTTTACCAAAGACTGACAATTATTTGGTCTTCGGTTAACTCACATCCTAAGGTCCTTGCTGACAGATCCCTGTCGTATCCATCATTGTAGATGCCACAGAGCCTTATACAGCAGGTGTTCAATACACCAGCCGCCAGTAAAAGCACTCACCACAACTTGTACATATATTATTATCTATTTGTTTACTTTTTTTTCTCCTTCCACTAGGATATAAGCCCCTTGAGGAAAGGGACTTTGTACTGCTCACTCCTCTCTCACACATAGTAGATGCTCAATAAATACGTATTGAATGCAAAACTGAAAATAAGAAGACGACTACATTATGATAGTGGTAGAGTTGGGTCTATTTCCAGTTGCCTATTTCAAAATATGCTTAATGGTCACTTAAGGCCAGAAAAATATGAGCAAAATTTGATACATAAATCTTGACACTATAGGAATGATTGAGATGTTCCAGCAAGCACCACCCAATTTTGTCACCCTTCACTGGAGTCTTTTATGGTTTATGATCACAAGGACAATTAAAAATCCTCAAAGGCTGTAACAATTACAACTCTGTTTTAGCAGTTCTCAGATTGGGCCTATCGGTTAAGGAAACCCCTTGCCTCATTTTATTTTTACCTTAATCTTGCTATCGTGAAATGCTGGCAAATGCCTCTATGTCAGCATCTATGTTTCTCATCAGCTTCAGAGCTCTGTATATGCACAGTCCTTAAAATAGTCAAATGTCTCCAACCAATTTTACAGCAAAGCAGAGCTCTGTGGTTTTCTACTTACTTGCTATTGCATATTTTATTTTTAAAAACTAAATAAAGCTGGGTCTACATAGGAATATGGTGTTTCAACAGTGTTACTCCAGCCATATGGCCGCCACTGCCACCCAGCACAATGCTGCAGCTGTGTTTACCACCTGTGTTTATATCGGGGTGTGCCGGCCGTGGGTTGTGTCTGTAGGTGGTCTGGAAGAGAACAGAGGAATTGAGAAAGTCACTCGCAGCGGGAGAGATATGACAGATATGGAACCTGGGGAGAGGGAACTTGGTCAGAATGTGAAAACTACTCATCTTCTTGACCAGGAATCCCCCTTCCCTGCCCGGCCTGCCCGCTGCTGCAGAGAGGGCAACGATGACAATCTAATTCTTAGTTTTCTGTAACTAGGAATGTAGACCTATTTATCTTCTAAATGAAAGAGTTACAACTGAATGCAAGAGAGCATTTTAACTTATTTTAAACTGCTAGGTGTCGTTTTTTGTTTGGAGTTTGTGTGTGTGTGTGTGTGTTGCTTTTTCTTGTAAAACTTTTCACTTGAAGATCTTATATACTTCGGTGGGAACAAGGCCAGATTGCGCTTTATCATTAGTGTCTGCAATCCTAGAAAAGGCATGGAAAATGGGACCCTATTCCAAGTTTATTCCACTCGTGTGATATTTCCCCTAACAGCTGGGGCTCGGGCAGCAGACTGGCTGGCTGGCCATGCTACACGTCTGCTGTCGGCACTGCCACCCCGCTTGGAGCAGAAGCACCAGCTACAGTTTCATTTGGGCCGAGAGATATGTGCTGGCCTCTTGGCTTTTGTATAGGATTCGAAGGCTTCCTTTATGAAGGCTTCCACCTTCCCAAAGTCTCAGAAATGCCATGCATACAAATGGTCTGCCTGGCTTCACATCGCATTTCTTTTTGTTCTAATATAACACAATCTTAATCTGAGTCCTTTCATTGCTCGGGTAACACCTAGGTTTGTCACAAACCCAATAAAAGAGTTTAAACTCCCTAAAGGTCGTTTTCTCATCCTCTGTTTGCAAGGAGATTTCGCCCAAGTTGTTGACTCAGCTGTGCTCCCCTTGAGGGTATTGAACAGAGTTGCCAGGGGCGAAAGGAGCACGAGCGTGTGCAGCCCGCGCGGTGTGCCCGCCGCAGCTGGGGCGTGGCTGCTACCACCGCACCCTGGAGGACCCGACTGCCCGCCCGCAGCAGCGGCGCCTCCTGAGCACAGCTCCCGGCAGCTGCTGGGCTGGCACCGTGGCCGGCGTCCTGGGCCAGTGCCCCAGAGGGCAGAGCTCTCCTCATACTTTCCATGGTACGAAGGGATGAGCAATACGTGGAAAATTAAGAGCCAAAGATAATTTCCAATTTACCCTTTAGACTAAAGCCCGAACCTTTGTTCTTTCTGACTGAATGCTGATAACGAAAGCAATAAGCGTAGAGCGTAGCCCATTGATTTGAGTAAGAACTTATTTTCCCACCCCCGGTGGGATCTGAGCAGTGAAATACTAAAAGTAAAGAACAAAAATATCCATGGTCCTTGAAAAGTCAAGAGCTGACTATAGAGTTGTATAAATATAGATAGATTGATTTATGTAGCTAGAGATACAGTCTGTTTTTACTTACGTCATCGATGGATTCTCAGAAGATGTGCCTTTAAGTGAAATGACGAAACCGGTTTTTCCGTAGGTTCACTGATATGAACATAGTTAAGTGTCTGCAGCATATTTCTGGTCACAAAACATCACCAACCCTCTAAGTAAAGACAACAGCTCTAATTTTAAACTGAAATAAATATGAGCTGTACATATATTTAAGAAATATTAAAAAAGTCAGATCATTATTTGCCAACCTGTTTATTCCAACTCAGGGTCAAAAGTGGCTGGAGCCCTCCCGGAAGCTCAGGGTGCAGGCCCCGCTCCGGACGGGACTCCCCTGGGTCGCAGGCCCGTCACGCCCTCCACACGCGCAGACTGGGCCACGCAGGCGCAGGCCCGGCTCTGGCTGTGGGAGGAAACCCCACAAACGTGTGGGAAAGTGCCCACTCTGCAGAGAGTGACCCCAGCTGGAATCAACTGGGTGTTTTTTCTCATCAATGTTATAAAGAAATGACGTTGAATGAAACTATGTTATTCAAGGACCTATGTATAGATGAATTACCCTGAGAGTTCAGAAGCGCACATTCTGGGCCAGGCCTGATCAGATGCATGCTTTGAAAGCTGGAGGGTTCCAGTTACCTCATTTCTAAAAGAAGGTGGTCAGGAGGGAGAAACTCGAAAGTCACTTTAAATTCTAAAATCCCATGACCACCCTTTTCAACAAACAGCCCTTCTGCAGTGAGTTTTGGCTGAACTGCAGGGCCTTCTCTCTGGCAACTTTGTCTGGCCAGCCGTCTGCTCAGGACAGGACACATGGGCAGTGTTAGTGGAGTTTTTCCTAATAACCCTGTATGAAAGTGGCAGGGGATCATGCTAATTTTTCTTGTTGTTCCGTTAAAGGGATTTTTTTCTCTCTTCTATACCTTGTTTTTGAATTTGTTACCTATAAGGCAAGCCATTTTAAAACTGAGAATTTCTTGGTTGCTTTCTATGACTTTGAGGCAGACTTGGGCCCTTTTCTGATTCCAGAGCTTTTTGCTCCTGTCCTGGGTCACTTTCACTCCTCCTCAGCCCTGCCTTGTGCACTAAGGGCTTTGCTTCCTAGTCTCTGACTAGGGTACTGTGGCAGAAACCAGGTTGGCTGTGAAGTAAAGAAATAAAGAGGAAAACAAGTGAAATACATGAGTTGCATTTTCAACTTTGTTTTTATTGAATTCCTACTTTTCCATGAAGTAGCTTGCTCTAAGCGTGGCCATACTTTTTCAGATGCTGGCTGTGTGGGTCTGTGTTGATCTGCATGACTATTATGTTGTACATGTATTTAACATGATGCATATTCATCCTACTAACATAGATTAGAGGCTCAAGTAAATGCACACACATGAATGATAGATTTTATTTTAGCATGTGAATATGTTTTCTTTCTGATAAACAACAGCATTTTAGGACTGTAGACTTGAAAGAGTTTCTAACAACGTTTTATTTGAGAACAAATGGAGAAAATCTCTCTATGTAATTATAATTTTCTCCTAGAAATTTATATACTATATTTACTGACTTCAAATTGTGAAAGAAAATTCCAGCATTTGCTGTTAGCCTTTTCACGTCATTTTGTGCTTCAGATACGCTTAATTATAGTGTTACGGCTGCTGTGGCCTCCTGTTTGTCAGCATGTATTTGTTAAAACACACTGAGAAGTATGTTTTATTCATTAGGAAAATCAGTTTTAAAGCAGAATTTATAGCCCATATTTCCCTTCGTTATAATGCTGGGAAAGGGAAATGAAATGCACTGCTGTACCAATCCTCCCCCCCCCCCACCATGGGTTTTGGCACGTTTTAAGAGAAATAAAAGATAAATTAATCCTCAAAGAATTTAGAATGTTCTTCCTGAACTGGACAAGTCAGCTTCCCACATCAAACAGAGAGAGGAGCTTTTTGCATTTTCAGTTGATCTTCTATGCTTGCAGGATTTTCACATTGCTTTTCTTTTTTTGGTTTACAACAAAGTACTTCTTTCATTTAAAGATGTCTAAGTTCCAAATTGTATACATTAAATATGTGCAATTTTTATATATCAATTATAACTCAATGGAGCTGTTAATAATTTTTTAAATGTCTAAGAAATGTGTGTTTAACTGATCCTAGAGGCAGTGCAATCTGAAAGCACTTTCAAAAAAGTTTACTTTCTGCACAAAACTAATTGCCTAGCTACTAGTTCAGAGAGCTCCTCTGTATGTGTATGTTACAGCAATTCAAGCTAACAGACAATGACACAATGCCTCTTGTGCTCTAGGCATCACTCTTTTTTTCTACATGTCCTCTCTTGGTTTCTATAAATTAAGCTAAAATCCCATAATGATTATTGTCATTTTTGCAATATTAACTTTCCAAAAACAAAATAAGAAAACCATATTTTGGATTGTGGAAGGTGCTGAGGATAATGAAAAATCTTGATTTTGTACTTTAAAAAAATTTGTGCCCAGGTCTTATTTGATAAATATTTACAACTAGGGCTAATACAAATTGACTGTCTAAGATGATTTGTTGAGAGAAAATCTTTGACAAATAGGAATGTAACAGTTGCAACTCTGAAAAAGCTGTCTTTCCTGCTGGCTTTTCGATCTTAGTCTAATGCATTTACATCAGCAAATTTTGAGTGGGACCCAAAAAAGGACCGTTCTTTTGGTTATGCTTATTAGAAAACATAATTATGTTAGTAGTATTTGGGGATAGAAATAATCCCAGGCACAAGACTATTGGCACAACTCATCTTTTTTGTAATGCAAGTATGAGTAAGCTCACTATTGTAAAATGAAAGTGACCCACACACTATTAGCCCTTAAAATTTTTAATATACTTATTTAATGAACTTATACTGGAAGAAATATACATATTGTAGTACACATTACCTGCACACATTCACATTATTGTGATTTCTGTTGGAAATACAGAAGTACAGGCATTTGTAAGCCTCATGTGAGGATAAGTAAGTAATTAAATAATTACTACTATTTTTGAAAAACATTTGACAATAATAAATCATTCAAATGTGTTTTAATCCAATATGACCATCCTGGCTAGACATGTAATAACTACACGTTAAACAGTTTTAAATGACCAGAGATGTTATACATGCCATGAACCTGAGTAACTAACTTAGAATGCCGGCCCTCCGCACACAGCACAGTTCTTGAAGGCATGCAGTTCTGACCTGGAATCAAGGCTTTCTACTTCATCTGATGAGATTTCATATTGTCTAAGCATATAGACAAATGAAACAGCAAATTAACTTTTATAAACTTGACAGCCTTATATTTTTAAAAGTAGAAATTAGAATGTTTCACACTGTAAAAATATTTTAATGAACTCTTCTAAGAAGCCTGGCTAAGTTAGCAAGCAGCTTATTTAAATATGAAATAACTGAATACATATAAAAAAGTCACAACTTTGATATTATGCTGTCTTTTTCCAGCTTATCTGTAATAATTATTAATAAAATTAATATTGCTAATGATATTTACAATTAAGAATCTTCAACTGCTGAGAAACACTTAGAGACAAAAATCCTTATTTAATGCACAAAATCAATGGGTGTCTGAGCTGTTAAAATCTCCATTTAGTTTTGGATCCTGACACACCCCAAGTTCTTCTCAGACCATCATAAGCATAATGCACACAGAAACCCTATTTGCAAGTCCAGGGAGTGCCCATGTTCCAGGGGTGATCAGGAATGGTGGCCACCAGAACAGTCCAGAAGACTGAAGCAAGCATTTCAGTTTGTGGGTGATGGTAGCAACAGACACCAACTCTTATTCCTTTTGCATACATAACTCATCTTAGATTCATAGGGATTGATTGTATCCAGCAGCTTTTTATTTCCTGAGAATCACATTTTCATGGTGAGGAAAAAAAGTTGCTACAAAACCAGAAATGGCTGGCAGCAGGCAAGTGAGAACTACAAGCCAACTCATCAACATTGAAAAGAAAAAAACAGAGTGTAATTGGACAGAGGAGAAAGCTGTCCATAGACTGACTTTGGTTTCTTCTTTCTTCCTCCCCCTTGTCCTTGCTTTCTTCTTTCCATTTTAATTTTTGAACAGAGCAGTGGTTCTGAGAAAATCAGTGTGTGTGTTTTTTTAACAGTAACAAGTAACTTCAGTAACTTGTCATTTTAGCTTTCGCTCTTGTTTAAGCTAAAGGCACTGGCAGATTAAGGCAGGTCCCCCAAAACTGCACAAAATGTCCCCCCTCAAGGGGCCTCACTCTCTGTCTTTGGACAAGCCTCGCCTGACAGGTGGTCCAAAGGCTGGCTGTGGTCAGGCCAGCAGTAGACACCAGGGGTCAGTGCCCGCTGCTGCCTGCCACCCCCCGCACGCACACGCACACGCTCATAAGAAAAGCTTGAAAATGGCATTTGGAGGTCGCAACTACTGAAGAAAGTTGCGTGGGGTGAGTGAGGACAGTCCCACTGGAAATCACAGGCCAGATGGTGGGTGTAAGGAACTGGGAGGGGGGAGAGGCCGTGGGGACTTGAGGACTTTTGAATGTTTAGATTCTATTTTGTTTTAGCCCTGTTTTAACCCAACTTGCATCATCCTGTCTCATCAATCACAGTTTAAATATTTATTTTCCCCACATCTCTTTCATCTTTAATGTAAATTGAGGTCCTCGGCAGAATTCTATGTAAAAAGGAACAGCATTCTAAATTTTAAAAAATTCTCTGATTTACACATTTCTCTTTTGTGGCTGACCTGCTCATCACAGGAAGATTGTGTACTGACTGGTATTTTGCTTTCAACAGCTCTTAAGATCATTTGTGAAGAACTGTGTTTGGGAGGATTGGGGCTTCCTAGCCACAATGCCCCTTCTCTCCAAGCCTTAGAGGGAGTAGACAGTCTTCACTGGCAAATCCTTAGGCCCGGGAGTCTGCTAGGTACCTTGCTCTCTTAGTTATATCACCTCTTTCTGTCTTTATTACAAGCGATTATTCAAAAGAACCAGCTTATATTCTCCAGAAAAAAGAAACCGGGAACCGTATGCTTTGGATAACTAATCCAAATCAGGTGAGTTGTCAGTTGTTTACAGTCGAATGTCAGATGTAGAAAACCAATACATAGATCCAGTAATTCTGTTACCCAACACTGCACATATACCCCCGTTCTCTAAGTCATTAAGTTTCAAGAGAAAGCAAAGATGAGAGGATATTTCATACTTAACACTTTTGTGATTTTTGTTTTTCGCTCACCGGCTTGTCAACCTTGTCCCTCCTCAGCTTGCTCAACGGATAATGGCCCATCCTGTTATGTAAATCCTCTGGCCCAGACTTTGCATTTTTATTATGAATAGTTTTGAAATTTTAGGCATTCGTTTCTTTTGGGCAGTGCCTAAATTCAGCTACGACTTATGCCTATGCCCAAGCTGGAAAATACACTCTGGAGTCACACATCTGAAAGGAAATGGCAGCTCCCCGCATACACAGGAAAGGGTAAGTCAAAGAGGCAGTTCTTGTGTATTCTGTGAAGTACGAGCCTATTAAACATACTTGAGTGTTGCCGTTTGACATCTAGGGAAGAAATCATCATCCCTACTAAAATTTATTGCTAATGCCAGTGAAGTGGAAATAGTGGGAAACATTAGAAATATGCAACTTTAATTTTTGAGACTTTGTACAAATAGTAAAACACGTCTTTTCTCATATCTGTTAAGGCTTAACTACAAAAGGCATGCCTCCAAATAGACTATGAACCAGCGGCATTTCTTAAAGTATAATTCAACATAACCAGACAGGTATGTGAAGATGCTCACTACTAGGAAAAAGTGGCATGAATAGTGTGAGTTCCTTTTAACATTTTATTCTGAAAAAGTCCAATGGAAAAAAAAGAATTACTAAGTAGAATATGTTTGAATTTACCAAGCTAGTGAATGTCTGTGAGCTTGTTTTCTAAATTACTCAACTATATATGTTGAAAGTATTTTACAGCTTATGAAGAGCTATATAAACATAAAGTGTTACCATTATTATATGCACAGCGATTCTTCAGATACATAGTAAGTATTCTGTGAAAAACCATAATTTTATTATTCAGTTTATATCTGTAAGTATTCAAAATAGGTACATTAGCTTATAGGCAATATTTGCATAGCCCAAGCAGATTTTTTCCTCTTTTGCATCTGTAATATAGAAACAAAATCTATGTGGAAAAGAAGTCCTATTTATGAATTATAGTAAGGCATTAATAAGTTTGACACATATACTTATTTTTTATGTGAAGATATGATTTATGTCATTGTGGTTTGTGTCAATTTATAAAAAGTGACTTAGAATAGTTATTTAATACCATTAATGGTTTGATTAAAATGAACAGGTGAAATTTTTTATTTCTCAAGTCAGTTGCCCAAACTAAGTAGGACAGAGGTTTTTTAAGATGTTACTTTCAGCCATGGCACCATGGCAACCTTTGCTCCGCGGAAGGTCTTACCGTGTTCCCACTTTGAGGTAAACCTATGTACAGTTAGTGTGCCCATTGATTGCAGCAATGGCAGAAACGCATATAGGTGAAGGGAAGCGCCCTCTCAAGATTTAAAAAGACCCAAAACACTAGACTCAGTCTCATTTTAAAGACACAAGACTGGAACTGTATTTGCCCCTCACTTGACACTTTTGGGTAGTTGAATTACAGTAATTGTCTTTGGTGACTAACTCTATTTAACATGTGTGTATATTTGCAACCTTTCTAAATCTTTCAATATATTTCATGCAAAACATATGAGATGTTAAAATTTCACTCTCTCTATGTACTCTTAGTTCAGAGGTGAAAGATGCAAACATCCACGATGACATCAAAAGTCACTTTTAAGGTGTAAATTCTGTCAGCCATGTGTATAAATTTAATTCTTGCCAAAATGGTGTTTTTACACAAATTCATTGAAATAGAGTCATCTTTGCGTGCTAGGCAATACAAAATTTACAGCAGTGTAGACTATTAGAACAACGTGGTATAACATCTTGATAAAATTAAATATCTCGCTGTTAGCCTCCATAATCCCAGTGAAGAATGTGCATGCGGCACGGGAGGCTGGGGCTTGTTTGAGCTCCCAGGGCTGCAGTTTGGCCAAGCGAGCTCTTTAAAATATATTAATCTGACAGAAAGTTTGAGCCAGTGCACTTTATGAAGATTTAGACATGGGGAGTGAATTGTTGAATTTTACCAAGTATTTTTTACAGTTACCTCCTATTTATGTTTTATTTTTTATAGTAACTGAGCACATCGCTGTTTTCCCGTGTCGAGGAGCACGCGGCCCCGCGTTTTCGGCCTCGCGCGCGCTGCTGACGGCGGTGACATTTAGTTACAATCTGCAAAAGCCGGGCTGCAAACGCAGGCGGGCGCAGCCGGCGCCGGCTTTTCTTCTCGGCGGCGGAGTTTGAAACTGAAACTCTGCACTGCTGAGAAAATGCCATGAAAATATAACCCGCTGCATTCCAGGAAAATAAATAAGCAAGGCCACCCAACTTTTCAATTAGTGCTCGTGCAGGATGCAGGAAACGGCGAGAGATCCGTCCAAGGCGCCCGAGGCCGGGTCGCGGACACGGAGCAGCGCGGGGAGCCGGGAGGGGGGCGCGCGCCCAAGGCGGGGCGCCCGTCTCCAAGGAAAACTGCCCCCGAGGGGGCCGGTACTGACCGGAGCCGCCGCGGGGTCACGGCCCGGCCACGCCACGGCTGAGCCCCGGCCCCCGGGTTTCGGGTGGGGCCCGTGTCTCCGACCAGGCTGCGCTCCGAGGCCCCGGGGCTGCGCCCTCGGGCGGCGTGGCCCGCGGGCCGACCGCAGCCGGCGGGGAGGGGCCCGGGTCAGAGGCAAAGGGGCCTGTAGGTGTTCTCAGTTCCCTCCTGAGTCCCCGGGAGATGCGGGGTAAGTTCAAGCTCACGGCGCAGAAGCTCCTCCCCTTGGGTGCGCGCTTCGGCGAAGCTCAGCTCTAGTTCCAAAGCCGAGAGGGGCAAGGTGGGGAACAGTGGGCTGCTCCGGCCTGCACCCCCAGACCCCCCCTTTGCAGGCCTTTCTTTCTGTTTCACTCTCCCGTCTTCACTGCAGCACCTGGAGTTTACAGCTCATCACGTCCAAGTTAAGAAGAGGAGGGTTGGCTTCTCAGTGGCCTGAAGTGGCTTGAGCTTAATTATCGTTTAATTATTTTAAATTTCAAGTTACACTAAATTCTTTAATCGGCTCCACACTGCATTGAGAAAAAGTAAATCTGCACACCTGATTTATCTGTGCAACCAAGGAGTGAAATGACTGAGGAGCTACTACGGGCCACAGTTGTTAAAATAAGAAATAAACTCTCAGTGACCTGGCCATCTACCGCTGCGGGCAGAAAGAACGAGCGCTGTGGGCAAGGACAGGCCAAACGCCCATCCCTCCAGCTGAAGGTGAAATACGAATTCAAATCACATTTTGTAGTTATTTAAATAACAATGCTTTGTATTCGCAGTACGTGTAAGGCAAGCTTTTTAAAATGGAAAAGAGCATTTCATACTTCTCAGAAACAGAGCGAATGGGAACAAAAGCATTGTCTGCGTTCCCCCCCTGGCTGATTCCTTCTAGTTGAGAGCATTTTCTTGGCAAATCAGCTACTTGGTGAGGTTCGAGAGGCTATCATTTTCTTTTCACAGTGAAACCAGGAATTTCATTCTTATCCAACACTGCGGCATTTCCTATCATTGAGCTCGAATGGTTTAGGATTGTGCCCCTTACCTAGTTCTATACAAAATAAGGCGCAGGCGGAAAAAACCCAAACCTCTTTCCATTTGCAGTGGTTTCAAATATATGCCTTTCGATGTAGTGCATGGAGCAGCTCGGCCCCAGGGAGCCCCAGGCGGCAGCCCTCAGAGCTGCCCAGGGCCCGGCGGCCCGGCGGGCTTCTGCCCCTCGCCCAGCTCCACGCCCCCCTGGGCTGTCCCCATTTCTCCTCTTTCCTCCCCTCTTCAGCACCATGCCCCAGGCGCTCTCCCTGCTCTCCACATTCCAGCCTGGAGCCTGCCTCCAGGAAAGTATCTAATGAATCTGCACTGATGTCTAAGTTATCCGCAGGGTTTAACTTACTCATTCAATGCCCGTTTTCAGGTTCCATACTTGGTGAGGACTCCGAGAACCACAGAAATGATGCTGACGCTTGTACATTGGGTAAGATACCCAAACTAATAGCCGTAATGCAGGCTTTGGGCTCCATGGCAGAGTTGGAAGGAGGCTTGATCCCATGTAGACCAAATCTCTGATTTTATAGATAAAAAAGTTAAAGATTAGAATGGGACCATTGACATGACTGTATTTCCACTAAAACTCAATAGGAACCTGCTGGCATCGTGTTTTTCTGGGTTGCTTCAATATCTATACCTTTCTCATGTGGTGTAGTAGATGAAATTATTGTTTAAAATATTTACTGCCCCTCCTACAGGCTTTTCCCTCTGAGGGAATTATACAACCTCATCCCATTGACGTCAGCCTTAACCATAGATGTTTTTTGACAGTGCAACAGGAGTAGAAGCGACCTGTGCTTGAAAAGCGATCACATAATCTGTCACCTTCTTCAGCTGCAGTCCCGGGAGAAAGAATGAATGGAGCAGAGCCACAGCCAAGATGGGTGCTATTACTGAGAGATGTTATAGACTGAGAAAGAAACCTCTGTTATAAACCCTGAGATTTCAGAGTTGTTTGTTATTGCGGCTAAACACAGCCTCAGCCAATCCATACATTGTATTGCCACGAAAACAGATCACTTGGTCTTTGGTTACTTATTCCATCCTGTGCAATTTAAACTTGATCAGGGTCATTATATACACCATGATCGCATTTTTTTGTACTAAGATCAAAAAGTGAATTCATGGAGGGCAGACGTCCACATGCTCTGCTCCGGGGCTTCATGGGACAGTCTTAGCATTTTGGAGGCCAGGCCTCGGTGGATAGCAGTACATCCAGACAGCTATGGATCCTGCTTCCCAGCGGTAGCCTGGTACCCATGTACTTATATTTGACTGCATTTTTCAGAAGCATCAGCTTAGCTGCCATGAGAGGAAGAGGTTCTCCAAGAAAAAGTGAGGAAAGTGAGCTTTTTCTCTTGGGAACTTCAGATGGCCTCCACTTGAGACATGTGCTCTTGAAAGAAAAATCAGAAAAAAAATCACCATGTATTTATCAGACAGGAGTAAAACAGGCACAGAGCATATTCAGCCTAAGGAATCAAGAATGTCTTCTTGGCCTGGCCGGTGTAGCTCAGTGGTTGAGTGTCAACCTAGGAACCCAGAGGTCATGGTTTGATTCCAGGTCAGGGTACGTGCCAGGGTTTTGGGCTCGATCCCCAGTATGGGGGTGTGCAGGAGGCAGTGGATCAATGACTCTCATCATCGAGATTTCTATCTCTCTCTCCCTCTCCTTTCCTCTCTCTCTAAAAATCAATAAAAACATATTTAAAAAAAATAAAATAAAAAAAGAAAGTCATCTGGGAGGAGGCAGCTTTTCTGCTGGACTTTGAACAATGGATAGGAATTCAACATTCAGAGATAGCAGAGAACACTTTGCCCCACAGGCTCATTCTGATCAGATGCACTACCCAAGGAAGGCCTAAAATGTTTCGGAAAGTATGTTGCCTCTTCCAGAACAAATGTTTAACTCAAAGAATTAATATTTACTAGATTAGACAACAGTTTTATTTGTTTGTTTCTGTTTGTTGTTTAAATGACAGAGGGTCTGAAATTTGATCTCTCACAGCATTTTGCTTAGTTCGATTTCTCATCTATCATTCGTGCTCTCTTGCCTGAACACAGACCCGCTCAGGGGCAGGGGCAGTGTTTTGCCGAGCTATTACCCTGAAATCTACTACAGTTCTTAACACGAATGAGCCACAAATACTTATTGAAGAATAAATGAATAAATGTAGGCCTTTCCCATTCTTACTTACATGTAGAAAATATGCACTTTATGAAGTGAAGGAACTCTGTGCCTCTCTTTCACATGTAGAAAAAAGTCAGAATCATTTGTCAAGAATTACCCAACATTTATAATGACCTTTCCCGAGCAGCAGTTCAAATGTCTTCTTTTCTTGAAGATCATAATGCACAACAATGCCATGAATCTTCCTGTTTCATATGTAACCATCTGTGCCTCTATAAATTCATTTGTGACTACAGTTTTTAAAGTGGAAACAAGCAATGTCTAATTGCCCCTTGAAATTGATTAAAACTGCAGCTTTATTTCAGCTCAGTGTTTTAAATGATATTCACAACCACCTGAATTTCTGGTCCTGCCTCAGCTCGTGTCCGTTTCTGAGTCTTAGAGCTATGACCCTTAGAGGCCAGGGAAAGCTGTCCATTGGAAGGTGGTGCCCTTCTGAGACCATCTCTCCGCTGGCCGCTGGCCGATATACAGCTGGTGGGAATTACTCGAGTCCTGGTAACATGAAAAAACCACACAGGATGCCATGGCTGTCTAGTCTAATATAGCTTTTTAAGAGGTAATAAATTTATTAGCATAAAATGGCCTAGAATGATTTATATAAGCAAAATAAATAGAGGGGTATCAATGTCTATTGTCGCCCCCGCTTGGGAGGCAGCGTGGGTAAACACGCCGCGCCGCCTGGGGCAAGGGAGCGCTGGGCGGGCTTCAGCTTACTAAGGGCTTAATGGAAACAAGGCCTCCAGTTTCCCAGCGCTGTGGAGCCGCCCGAGCAGTGCTCCTTCAGCATTTGTTTCCTTCTCCTTCCCCATCATAAATACGTGCAGGGATGTGATAAATCACGTACAGCGATGTGATAAATTAGTGCTGTTTTGATGATTACTATTTGGTAAATACTTCTGCGCACACGGCCCTTGGCTCCATGCTCACTGTACCAGCTCGAGCTGGTAGGTGCTCACTGAGGGCTTTCCTTTCGCTTCCCCTGCCCTTAGATCCCCTCCCTCCCTCCCTCCTCCCACTGAAATACAAACCAAACTGTAGCCTAGTTAGAGCTTGTGGCACATGGCCACCTTCATATAGCAGTCCACTCTGAATTTAAATTTGTCACCATTTTCCTCAGAGGGAATGGGAGAGAAAATGAATTTAATTTAGTATAAAATAATAAACACTTCAGGGCACTGGAAACATCTGTGGTGTTTTAAGAGCTGTTATCATTAATCAGTCAAGCATGTTTACCCAGACCCATGATTGCTTAGAAAACTGAACCGCATGCCCTCAGTCCTTCAATGAGAGATGGCCACCAAAATCCAGGCGAAGGGTGCAGGTTCCAGTAATCATTACATGCCTTGACTGGCTCATGAATGTGGTCTCTTTCATGGCTAAAAGGTGACATAAACCAGTAGTTTGGAATATTGTAAAGCACTACTTGTATTATTGTTACCTTGTGGTTCTTGATTTTCAGCCAAAGCATTTCCTGTGGTTCTGCTTTTTAATAGTTTATCCTGTTATAATTTTGAGATGCAGCATCTTCTGCATGAATTCTCTTTCTTTTAGTTGTAAACCAGCCATGGGAATTATTATCGTTAGCTAATTCTTACCACGTAAAAGGAAGCATGGCATTTGCTCCGCAGGAGAAAGTTCTCAGGACTCAACAAAGTATGCTTGGCTTACAGGGTCTACAGGCTAATCTCAGAGCCGGCGGGGGTCTGGGGCGGGAGGAGAGCGGGACATGTCTCTTGAGTGTGCTCCCGCAGGGCACAAATACACATTCCCAATAACCTATGGCGAAAAGGAAGCCCAATTCAGGAAATGTAGGGCCTTAAAAATAAGCAGGTTTCCTGTGTAGAGCAGAATTTGGCCTCCGATAAACACATATGTGCTAGTAAGTAATAATAATTAATAATAATTATTATTAATTATAATTATTAATTATATTATTATTTTGTTAGTGGATTAAGCAACTAAGTGAATTTGGTACCATTTTCTGCAATGGAGAAGACTGGAGAGATTTAGAGAAAAGCCAGGAACTCTATTTTGGAAGCATGAAGTCTGAGATGCAGAGGTGTCAGAACTGGACATGAGAATCTTAAGTTGCCGGGGAAAGGTCAGAGCTGGGGATTAAGCTGGATCTTTAAAGCAAGGGTCTTGGATGAGATAATGAACGAGGGGAGGGTGAGGAAAGGAGGAAGAGCCTGGAGGAGGAGGAGCCCGTGGTGTTGGGGGGAAATAAGAGCATTTCTGAGGGAAATCGTGCTTCTGGAAAGGGGTGGTCAGCTGTGTTAGTTCTTACTGAAATGTCACGTCAAGTGACATTGGAATGGAAGCTTGACCGGGGAGTGTGGTAACTGGAGCGACTGGCAACTTGGATAGGAGGGGCTTCAGTGTGACGGTGGGGTCAGAGCCCCCCAGGAGTGAGCCGTGGAGAAGAGGGAGGTGAGGAAGTGCAGACAGCCTGGCAGACAGTGTCAGGGCACAGGCTCCGGGTGCTTCGAGTGCCTCTGCCTGGGACCAGGCAAGCCCGAGCTCTTCAAACTCTGAGCCTTTAGGATGGCACGTCTGTCAGGACCGTGGTGTTCTCAGTTCCTTTCCTATCTTTTCAGGAAAGATAGAGAAGCTGCAACGATGGTTCTGTTGCTTAAAGCTATTGAAGCCGATTGACACACTCACCTAAATAATACTCTAATTGGCACAAGGAAATTTGTGGGTATAATTTGAAAGTTGAGGGGTTCTGTGTTCTAAAACAATCTACAAATTATGCTTTTCAAGTAACAGAAAGTTTTCCTGCCCTCTAAAGTTACTGTAATGTGCTTAATACGCAAAATAAATAAGACGTCTGTAATAGCAACGAAGGACAATTAGACAAATCATATAATTTTGGAAGTCATCATTGGTGCTTCTTAGCCTAAACAGGTCTTCTTTCTTGTTATAAATTGAAATGTGTCCCCCACAAATTCATATGTTGAAGCCCTAACCCCAAATGTGTCGTACTTGCAGATAGGGCCTTTAAGGAGGTAATTAAGGTTAAAGAGGCCATAAGGTGGGGCCCTAATCTGATAGGACTGGTGTTCTTAAAAGAGCGCACGCACACACGCACACACACGCACACACACACACTCATACACACACTCACAAAAGACACAGTGATAAGATGGCCATCTACCAGTCAAGGAGAGAGGCTTCAGAAGAAATCAACCCTGCCGACGCCTTGGCTGTGGGCTTCCAGCCTCCAAAGCCTGTGGTATTTTGTGGGTGTTTTGTGCCTCTTTGGTACAAGCAGCTTTGGCAAGCTAAGACAGTCCCATTCCTACATATCTAGTCAATCAATTTTGCTATAACATCTCTTGAATTTCTCCACTCTCCACCAAACCCACTGCTGGGGTTCTACTGCAGATGCTTATTACCTTCGTCCTGGGCAATCAAGATGGTCCTCATGTCGGTCTCAGGTCTGCCCTAACCAATCCATCCTTCACACTTTGTCCAATTAACTCGTCTCAGAGACTAGAGCCAGGAATAGAAGAGGAGTCAGAGTGTCCCTTTAAGGCACTTCCAGTTTGGGGGAACTGAAGGAAATCTGGAGAGGATGCTCTCCAGGGCCACAGGCTCTGAAGCACCGCAGTGTACCAGGGAGAGAGCAGGGAGCCATGAACCCAGGGACATGCTGGGGAAGGGCCAGTTCACAGCAGCCATGGATCTTGCCTGTCACGGGCTGAGGCATTTTTTCATTCATTGATGTGTTCAAATAATATGCTATGTAATGAGTACTTGGCACCCCAAATCCAGTGGCGAACAAGAAGAGATCAGGGACTTCATTGAGCTTACATTTGGGTGGGTGGAGACACAATGGATACATCAATAAATGAGATGGTTTAAGGTAGGGAAAGATGCAGTGAAGATTGTGAAAAAGGTAATGGATTGGTGCAAGGGGGGACTTTTGACAGAGTCATTAGAGAAGTAGAGGAAGTGACAAGGTACCGGGGACATGAAAGATGAGAAGGAACCAGCAAAACAGGGAATTACACATCAAGTAGAGGAAACTGTGACTGCAAACGTAGATAAGATGGATGAAACAGAAGGACCAGGTGGAGGAAATGTAGGTAAAGAGCCTTGGCAAGAGTGAGATGATGTAGTTTCTTGTTGGTTGTGGAGTGTGCGTGTGGGAGGTGAATGGTATTTTCTTCTCATTAGAGTGGGCACCCACGGGAGAGTTGTAAACTGGGAGACGATAAGATTAAATCTATATTTTAAAAGGTTATTGTGGCTGCTGTGGAGATGAACTAATTGTTGAAGGTAAGCCAAGGGGAGGTGAGTTAAAGGATGCTGCAGGGCCTTGGGTTAGAGATGACAGTGATTTGCACTAAGGTGCCGGCACTAGAAATAGTGAGGAGATGTAAGGTTCAGAACCTACACTGGTGGTAAAGTTGCCAGGATTTGTAGTTGGGTGGCATAAGCCTGTGAGGAAAAGAAAGGAGTTGAACGATGGTGATACAATGAACCGAGAAGTATAAGCAGTATTAGGGGACCAACCTAGACCTATGATTTGCCTGTGTAAAGTTTGAGGTGCTTTCTTAGATATTAAAGAAAGGGTGACTGGTTAAATACCACTTGGGAAGTAAAAGAATGTAGGAGGAGCCACTGGATTTGGCCAGACTGAAAACAGTTGGCGCTTTTGATAAACACCAGTTTAGCTGAGTTATGGGGATGGAAACTTCTTTAAAACAGAGTGTATAAAAGAGAGAATATGAGATGAGAATGTGGGAAAGTTTGGCTGGAAAGAGAAAGAGACAAGTGGGGTTAGGATGGCCAAGGGGTGTGGGGTAAAGGGAGAGGCCTCGTCCAGAGCAAGAGTAAGGCTTGTCTGTCTGCTTTGGGGATCGGTGTGTTCAGAGGGGCGAGGCTACTTGAAGGGGCCGGGATCCCAAGTAGGTTGAACTACAAGGGCGTTAGAGAATAAATACTAATGCTGAAAAAGCTAAAGTTGAAGAGCCGAGGTTTTTGCCTAATTTTAATATTGTTTTTTGAAGAGCTTATCTGTTTAACAAGTTGAACATGTTGAAACCTTGGGGAAGATATGTTTCTAAGTCTGTAGACAATCTACAAATTTTTGCAGAACAGAGGATTCATAATTAAAGAATTAACCTTTGTCTTTCTGTGCTGTTAATATTAAAGTCTTTAGTAGTGACATATATAAATGACATACTATAAATATTAACATTAAAATTATACAGTTAAGGAATAATCTAAATAATTTAATTACTGTTCAAATACACACTAGAGATTTACCACAAAGTAAAATCCTCTCACTATATTTCTAGCAGATTAAGGAAAAGGTACTTTTTCTGGAGGGGGGCCACTCAATAGTAATAGAGCAATTTTTGGACTTGAAAACTTCCATTAAATTCTGTTGTACAGACATTTGAATGCCCTCTCCTGCACTCTCCAGCTCCAAAGCAGTCACCACTAGAGGGAGTACAGCAGGCCTTTGAGTGAATGGAAGGGAACCTCCGCAACATGCTCCTCTGGACTGAAATGAGGAAGGAGATTTAAACAACTTTTGCATCATATCAGTTATTGCTCATTCATTGTTTACCTATCTCCTGGACAGGAGATTTAATAGTAAAAATCAAAAAGCTAAAGTTAGAGAATTGAAGTTTTCTTCTGACAGAATATTTCTCTAATAAAAGCATGCCTACTAAAAATAAGGTTCAATATTTTTAAACTTTTGCAGAGACATATAAGTTCCTAATGCCTGTAAAGATTAAAAATCAAAACCCAATATGAAATAATGACCTATTCTAAAATAACCCTCCTTTTGTATTCTGCACTTAACCAGCCTTAACAGGAAATAAAAATGTAGCTTTTAGCTGCTATTTCTTTGTGGAATTAAAGCCAAGGAGATCCCCTTCACTTTCTTACCACTTTGTTCCCTGAGTTTAAACATTCAATAAATTCCCAGCCAAAAGTATCCCTTCTGATACTTTTCTGTGGTTCCTTATTATCGTTTGTAGGATACACTGTGGTTCTGTTTACCTCTGCCTGCCGTTTCCAGGCCTTTGTGGTTTCCTCTACAGCTGTGGGTATTTCTTATGTGAAACCACAGGTCAGTACAGAACCACAGAACTGACAATTAGAATTTTAGCCACTGTCCTGTGGGGTTTTAAGAGCCACAACTGATTCCATGCTTTAAATCCAGATCCTTAAATTACTACCACCTGGTGCCTTAAATAATCATGGTTCCCCCAGGGGTCCTAGGTCAGCCTTCCTCAGTGTTCTGGATTGTGTGTGAGTGCATCTCTAACGGAGCGCTGGCAAACCCCCTCACCAGCCGGGGGTCTTTGAGAATGAGGCTTGGTCTTTCCTGTGTGCTCTTGCCCCTGTCCCCATCGCCTAGAACCCTGCCCTTGTAGCGTGAGTGCACCTGTCCTGGGGACTTCATTTTGAGCAGTGGGTCTCAAACTTTAGTAAGCACCAGAATATTCCAAAGAGCTTGAGAAAATGCACCCCCAGAACTTCTGGCTCTGTAGGTCTGGGAGGGGGTGTTAACGAAAAATTACTCATGACGTTTGTTAAAGACAGTAAGGAAGACTTTATTCAAAGGGGCTACCTTGACAGGGTTTTGTAGTAGGGGAGAGAGAGTGGGCTCCACTCTGAATACAAGGAAAAGCAGGGATTTACAGCCAAGGAGCAGAGTGGCGGGGGGGGGGGGGGGATCAGTGGGTGGAAAGTTACCAGGAGGAAACACCAGGGCAGAGGAGGATTCTGGACAAACTGCCCTGGCCGGAGGAACCAGACATCACCAGGGGTGCTGAGGATGGGGAACCTGACTAGATATGGAGGACGACCAGATATTAAGGGTGAGGGAGTCTGGCCAAACCAAGTCAGCAGGATTCTTGCTAAAACTGGACCACACACAGAAGAACACGGAAGCCCAAAAGTCAGGGCCTAGCTGAGAACAGAAGCCTGACTAGAGTTTGGTCAAGGAAGAGTCTTGGGGACAAGAGTTTGTATTCTCGGCAGGTTTCCAGATGATGCTGATGCTCTTGGTCTGTAACCAAGTTTTGAGGTGCACAGGCTTGGAAAGTCGTGAGTTCCCTCAGGAAGAAGATACACACATCGTTGCAGAGTTCAGCTCAGACTGAGGGGCTTCTGTCTACTTGTGGAAAGAAAGCCTTCGTTAGAGGCATCCTTGAGCTTGGAGCCGAGTAAGGTATGTGACATTTATTAATATAATGGGACCCATGGACATAGACGGAGGATGGCATGGACACGGAGGTTAGCTTGGACGTGAGTGTACAGTTATTTCTCACTGATCCCTTGTGCTATTAATACTACAATGTGTCTAAAATATGAATTATTAACTGCTAATGCTATTTCACAGAGGAAGTGTTTGCCTGGATGATATGGTCAGGGGAATGTCCCTTTCCCATATTTTTGGGAGGGGTGGGTTTTGTCCTGGCTTGAAATGGCAAGCAGAGATTGCTGGAAGAATTAATCTTTGGTTCCCATCATTATGGATCTGTCTCTTGGCAGCAAACTGGGTTCTTCCCCTCTGAGTGAAACCCACCTAGACCATTCCCTCACTCAACCTGAGCTCCTGGAGGCTGAGTCTCACTAAGATCCCACAGATGGCCTGGCCTTTTTTTAATCTGTTTGTCTGTTTCTTTAAAGGCACCTATAAACACAGCTTCTAAATTCATGCTTCTCGAATCCACGTGTGCTCTCTGCCATGTGTGAGAACACATAAAGCACAGAACCAGCATGGCTCTTCCTGGAGTCATAATTTTTCTGGAGACTTTTGGTGGAATAGAAAAGTCTGTTGGAGTAGCCGCTTTGAATAAAGTCTCCCTTACTGTCTTTAACAAGTGTCGTGAGTAATTTTTCTTTATGCCCCTGTGCCCTGTGCCACAGCGCCACCCCTCTTCTGTTTCAGGATGGCGGACAGTCCCCGTGCATGCTTGCTCCCCAACGCCCACCCTGAGCTGCTGCATCTCTCAGCTCCTCTACCACGGGGCGTTCTCCAAAGCAAAAGTGCTTCCCCAGCCAGCGGTTGGACGCCTTGGAAATGCCAAAGGAATTAATGCCCCTGGAAGCAACCCTTAGTCACTTGGGGCAGGAGTCCATGTATACATTCTCCAGCTTCCAGTCCTTCAAAAGCACAGTTCTTGGGGGTGTGCACCGTGTACCTACCAGTCTATCCCAAGGAAATTCAACTTCATTTGCCCACAGTGGCAACCAGCTCAACTATACTCTCCTTATAGCTTTGTTTCCTTCCCTCTCTGTTCTCTCACTTGCACCCAAATTTATTCTCAGGCTTTGCATTGCAGGAAATGCAAAACTAAGATACAGAACACTCACTATCATTTAAATGCAAAATACGTAGAGTGGAAAATTCACACAATTTTAAGATACACAATATCACTTAAAGAATTGAGGGTGGAGCTGTAATGATGCATGAGACATTCACTTTTCCTTCCATAGGAAAAAATTAGAAAACAATTGCTTTAAATTCTACAGATTTTTTATTTCCTCTTTTCCTACTGAACTGTCACACCTCAAACCTCTGCACCTTGTCTTCAGACCCCCCTCTCCACTGGAAATCCTAAGCAGTAACATCAGATTGGCCAAACCCAATGGGCAGTTTTGAGTTCCTGTTTTCATAGACCTCTGTACTGCCTTTGACAGCAATGGCACCATCTTCTGTTTGAAACTCTCTTACCTAATTCCTTGTTCTTTTGGGTGCAAACTTTTGGTCTCTATCTCTTTGATGATTCTTCCTTTTCTTGCTTAAATCCGCTGAAGTATGGCATTTCTGTTCATTTTGTCTTATAAATTCTGATTTTTCTCATGTTTCACTTATTTGGGACATTTATTTTTGGTTGTTGTATTTTAGAATACAAATAAAAAGGCAAACCATTTTAAAATAAAATTCCTTAATTCATATTGCTTCTGAAAGGTTAAAGTTGGTGGTGCTTGGGCAGGCTAACTAGCTATCTCAGACAGTGAATAAAGAAAAATTGAATTGATTTAAGGAAACGGAGATGGGTGGGGATAACCTAAGGGAAATGAAACTGGACAACAAATGGGTCCAGGCTGCCTGTCACTATTTGAGCCAATTAAGCAGAGAAAGGGTTAAATTGGATTTGAGCGTTTATTTCAATAATGCCGGCAGGATGGGAGAGCAGTTGGTCATCCTTGAAAATCTGCTCTACCACCCCCCCATAAGCCAGCTGCTTATATTGGGTAGAAGGACAAAGATTACATGGGAAAGTAGGAATTACAGGCATGGAGAAGTAGGCAAGGTAAAATGCAAATAGGTTACAGGCAATGAGGGCTGGGGGTTCAGTAGGGTGGGCACCTCTGGGACTTCACTGTTTCGGGGACAAGGTTATTAATCTTTCCATGAAGATAGGCAGTTCTCAGAAAAGGAGAATGAACCACATTCCAGGGTTAACCACATTCCATGTCCCAGGGCATGCAACTCTCAGCCAGGTTAGAAGGTGCTTTCTCTAATCAGAACAGAACAATCAAGAGTAACAAAGCATAATTAATATTTCTCATAACTACAGCTCATCCCTTTATTCTATTTCTGCCCCTACCAGAAGGGCTACACAGCACTGAGCCAAAGGGTATTGGGTCCGTGATGGCAGCAAAAATATACTTGGGATGGTGAGACAAGGAAGAGCACAGAAGAAGCAACAGGAGAGCCTGGGCCGGGCTGCTCTGGCTCACTGAGAAGTTGGAAAGAGAGAAGGGGGCCTTGGAGACGGGTTTGGAGGGTAAGCTCGGGATGAGCTGCTGCTGCCCACTGCTCCCCTGGTTGCAAGTCTCCTGGGGTCCCCTCAGGGAAGAAGGAGGAAGGAGATGGTGTGGTGTGCTCCCTTGGTGGGGAGTGTGTACTGAGTCCTTTGTCCTGAGAATATTTCTCTCTCTCTTGCAGGTGGAAATCTTAGGGGAAGTCTCAGGGGAGGGTCTCAATTGATCAGTGCCAGGGCAGGGGGTCATTAGTCAATGTAGCTGATCCTCAGGCAGCCACGGGCCACTTGTCTGGTTTCTTTTGCTTTTGTGGGCCTGGAGCTGAAATACAACTGAGGCCTAGATGTTATTTTTAGGGAGAAAAAGCTCAGGGAAGATCTAAACCACATGACCAGCAATATGCTAGGGGAGGATAGGTTACCCTGGGGACAAGGTTCTTATTTTCCCAGTTTTGCCCCTTGCCAGGCATCCAGGGCTTTCTGCCCTGCTGAGTTTCTGTACATGGCCCATTGTCCTTGCTATGCTCATGTTTGTCTAACAGTTTCCACTTATATCAGAATAGAAATAAGATTGGAACACCTAGAAAATTCAGACTTGACACTGGACATGCTATATTACTTCTTGTAGCTCCTCAAATGCACAGTGACAGATTAATGTGTCAACTAACATGAATTGTCATTTATAAATCAGGTATAAGTAGTGATCTGTTTGATGCTTAGTACATCTCCTAGATTATTATATGGTATAATCTTATGTAAGAGACTATAGTGAAGTGTGTTTAATCATGAGAATAACAATAGAGAAAACATTTGACATTCAAGAAATAAGATTTATATATCTTAATGAAATTAAAATATGGTTTTTGTACAATGCATCTGATATATGAGAATGCATCTTCAATAATATTATTTTTATAAGAGAAGTTTCAAAGATATATTTTAGCATAATACTGCCAAGCAGCCTGCGATTTTCTGGCCAGAAATGCCTAGAGTTGTCTAGGCATCAAAATACAGGCATTTTGAAGATCAGAGAGGACAATCTCAACCTGAAGTTAAAAAAGAGAACTTGCCACAGCAACATGATTATTGAACTTTTTCCCAAAAAAGTGAGGATTGAAAGGTTATTATTTTACTGGAACACTTATTTTATTCCAAATATCTGTTTTAATAATCATTTAAAAATTTTTCTTCAAAGTAACTAGAAATAT
Organism: Miniopterus natalensis; assembly: GCF_054644295.1. Classification (NCBI taxonomy): domain Eukaryota; kingdom Metazoa; phylum Chordata; class Mammalia; order Chiroptera; family Miniopteridae; genus Miniopterus; species Miniopterus natalensis. The sequence continues at coordinate 80,145,088 of NC_142089.1, forward strand.
TTTATCTTCTCTAGCAATAATTTATGTCATAGGAAGGGCTTTCTTCATTTTTCAGAAACGAGGTCACTGCTCAATTGTCTCACATTTTTGTCTTCCCATATTATCTGGTCACCCCTCTCTCATCTCCTCTGCCCTCCCTTCTTTTTTCTCCCCTCCACTTTCCTACTCCCTTTTCCTTCTCTCTTCTTGACACTCAGGGTGCTCAAATATTTGTATCAGTAAACTGTACTGTGGAGCTCAAGAAGAAATATATCTGCCAAGAAGGACTCCTCATGGTTAACTGGGAACAAATGAATAACTAGAATCTGGCAGCCATTGCCGATAGTGGTCTCTCACTCACTCTTCATTTCAGGGAGAAACTAAAGATTAAACCTTCAGCCTTCTGCACTGTGCCCCTGCCATCTTATAAAGGAGTTCCTGGTATCATCTTTCCACTAGTGGGTTGAGACCTGCCCCATCCAACTGGAATGGCACAGCTATATCTTTATTTGCATTTATACTGACCAATTAGAATGGCTATATAGACCAATCAGGTCTCAAGAAGCTGATCAATCAGGACAGTGCTATTTGGACCAATCAGTTTGTGCAAATTTGTAGTCCTCATTTGCATAAAAATGGACCAGTTGAGACCCAGGGTGGGAACTTTATGAAAGGCACCCTCCCTGTTGTATCCATGGATCCATCTCATTTGCAATTTTCACAGGGGCTGCATGGCCCCAGTTTGCAAACTGTTCACTGAAATAGTTTCTTCTTTTTCTGCTCCTCAGGTTGGGGACTTTGGTTGACAATACCCTTCCCTCTTTATAAACATCGTGTTTTTCTCTTTAACTCTTAATTGAGTTATGGAAGTGTAGGTAATAGAAATGTCACATATGAATGGAATGAGTTATGCAAATAGGCAGTTGCCATCTCTCCCTAGATAGGCAAATTTTTTAATGACCTCCCTGGGAGAAGAGAGTCAAGGGCATATTCTAATTTTAGAGCACAAGGTTTAGGATATCGAATGAATACAGTTATGACATGATTTGAAAATGAAATGCATTTCTGGAAGTCTTTAAATATCCAATGGTGCTAAGGTAAATTTTACTATATTCATGATTATTCATTTTACTATTTCTGTTTCCAGTTATTCACCATAGATCTTATATGAAACCTGTGGCAAAATGAAACAAAGCACTATTCCTGTTTTCAAAAGAGTTCAGTTAATGCATTCACAGCTATTGTCATTTTCCTAGTCAAAGATGGCATTGTTGGAATGAGCATACATAAACTTTCTTTCCCACTGAGTAGCCCACGTGAAAATGCTTATTTTATTTTTTCTTATAAGAATAAGATTGCAGTCTTTCAACAGAGCATGCTGATCATGCCATCTGGCACATAATTTCTATGCTTAAATTAAGCTGAGAAATCAATTCAGTGTTGAAAGATATTATCCGTTTAACATTTTTTCACCTTCAAGCAATTCGAGAAAGTAGGGCAAAAAATAAGTTTTCTTTTCTAAGTATGTGAATTATATAGGTTTTGAATATTTTCTTCCACACAGAGGAAAATTATAATTTATAAGTGGATAGCTATGATCTACTGGGAGTTCTTGACTTGTAGTTATACAAAAACTATGGTGATTACCACAGTGAAAGGAGGGTAGAGGGAGATAGATAGAAGGGGGTAAAGAGGGGATAAATGGTGATAGAAGGAGACTTGACTTGGGGTAGTGAACACACAATACTATATACAGATAATGTATTATGTAATTGTACCCATGAAACCTATATAATTTGATTAACCAATGTCACCCCAATACATTCAATTAAAAAACCTATCCAGTATAACTGAAGCATATTCTGGAAGATCAGGTGATTGTCAGTTGGAGGTTAGTAGCAGTTAATGGATGGTGTAATTAACTGAGTATAAAGACCTGTCTTAAATGTTGGAGGCAAAATGGCAACAGGTGTTAGACTGGACCTGGGTTCAGCAACCTCAGTACTTGAGTTCTGGCTAAGAAAGAATTCAGAGACAAGACTCAGACTATAAGAGAACATTTATTTAGAAAGTCACAGAGGTAGAAGAAGGGAGCCATAGAAGAAATGTGTTCAGAAAACAAGTTACAGAAGCAAAAGAAGGGCTCTTGGAGCTTAGAAGAAAGAGAGGCAAGGAAAACATGCCTTGGAAGAGGGGGTGGGGAAAGGCATGGTGAGCTCTACAGAGAGAGCCGCACAGGGTCCTCTGTCTTGAGGGTATTTATCTGGAGGTCTCGGGGGAGGATCACAATAGAACAGTCATTACACATTTCCAGGTATGTCCTTTCAGGGTTGTGGTCTCTACTGATGGGTCAGTACCCTGGGGGGGGGGTAGAGGGGTCATTAATCATTGCTGCTGGCCCTGATGTCAGCCATGGTGTCGCTTGCCTGCTTTTGCTGCTTTTCTGGGCCTGGAGCTGAAACACAATTGAGGCCTAGATGGATTTGATGGGGGTCAGAATCTCATTGTCCTGGGGCCTTAATGCTTAAAGGCTATTCCCTGACCTCCTCATTCCTTCCCCCATCTAAGGGGGTCTAACTTGCATGACTAGCAACATGCCAGGGGAGGAAAGGTCAGGGGAGGGTTAGAACCACATGACCAGCAATATGAAAGGTCAGAGGGTCTAAAGTGCATGACCAGCAATATGATAGGGAAGTAAAGGTCACCCTGGGGTGAGGGTCCTGGTGACCTTCTGTACCTGGCCCATCACCTTGCTCTGCTCGTGTCTGTCTAACTGCCTGCCACAGAAGGAGCTGTTTACATTTCGTTCAGACTTTCCTTTGTTAAGCAGTTTGTGAGTTCAGGTTGTAGCCAATGGTAAAGGTACAAATAAACCAGTATAATATACAAATTAGGCTGCACCTAGCACTACCTAGGAAGTTAAGTAACTAACAGGTAGTGGGAACTCAAAAAAACAGAGACAATGGCTACCTTTTAACTAGAGAAGGAAGGACTCCAGCAGGATCCACTGTCAGCTCCTTTCCCTCTCCTAGAGGTTGTAGATCGATGCTCACACCTAAGACATTCTCAGTGAATAGCTTAGGGCACGAATAACCTTTGACCAGCCTATAGCTTCTAAGACAGATTGGAGCTGATTGATGAGCAGCAGTACACTCAAACATTTGTGGAAAATGCCATCAAAAAAGAGCTTTGAATTGAAGGTATAGATTCATATGGTGTAAGAATGGGGAAAAGATAACCATTAGTTTGAATTTCTGCTTTCATTTCTTTGGGTTACTTTAAAAAGTATCCTTAAGTAATAGTTAAACTTTAAGTTTTGCTTTTTAAATAAAGAGTCTTTTTTAAATTAAGAAAGAATGGGCAATTTACATTTATTGGGGGAGGAAGAATCATACAGGCTTAACCATCTGGAGTCACACCGTCGTCGGTCTTTGATGGCCATCTGCCAGCTGAGGCCCTGGCACACCTGGCGAACTGCCTGGAGCACTCAGGAGGGAAAGAAAACTTAAGTGCTTCATGCCAAAGGAAGTTTATGAAGTAACTGCAAGCCCTGAAAATGGAGTTTTTAAGGAAGTGTAAATTCTAGCTCTAGCTCAGCAATAGATTCACAATCTGTATGGAAAATAGATACTGTAATTTTTTGTTACAGGGACTTTTCATAATAATAATAATAACAATAACAGTATTTGAAGCACATTTATGTGGATTATGCACATGACCTACCACTTGTGCTAGGAAATGCCAGCCGATGAAACATTTCCTAAGGATTTGTCTGTAAGTACACCTGAGAAGGAATTTGTCTGATTGATGCCTTGGCTTTCATAGCCTTTAAGCAGTGAGTCAACAAGTCCCATTTGGAGAGAAGAAAGCAAATGTAACAGAAGCAACTCCAGGAGAACCACCTCACTACTGTACAGACCTGAGCCAGACCCACCTTCCTGGGCTTGCCCAGCGCAGTATCTCCAGCTTTTAGTATCATTCGAGCCACCAGGGGGCTTCTCCAATTTTTCCATTTGTTCAAGAAATTAATTTTAAAAGGTGAATTAGAAAACTATTAAGTTCAAACTCAATCTGCTTCATCATTTTGCCATGGTTTATAGTTCTAGCAATGCCTTCCTGCTCTCCTGACCATTCTTGTTAACTACTGCCAAACACTACAAGATACAAAAAAATAAGTTAGAAAACGAATTACCCACATTTTCGAGGCTGGGAAAAGCATAAACTACAGGAATTCTAATAAAATTCTGATTCTCATACAATTTGAACTTCCTACCTTTGCAATATGAAATGTACATTTTATATACAATTTCCATGGCAACTTACAGGTGTTAAATTAGGAACAGGAGTAGAGTCAGACAGGGGATAATCTAACATAAGAGCTACAGAGTTCAAACAAAGTTTGTTTCCTTTTTTTATATTATCATCTGGATGTCTGCAAAATTTCATGCAAATCAATCTTAATTTATTATGTGTTTTGGCTCTTTAGTAAAATATTCTGACCATGGTATTTCTACATTTTAGCTGTAAAATTCTCCATAAATAGGGCACTTAATATAATGTTTAATATTTGGAATGATTCAGTCAGAACAAGAGCCCAGAAGAAGAAATACTTAGTCCAGGTAGAGAAATCTAGTTTTTACCAGTTTCCGAGAGTATTTCTAGTACCCATGCGTTCTTCAGCCTTAGGGGAGTGTATTGGGAAGGCAGTGTTCCCAATATTACCCTCGCAGTTCGCCCACCGCAGATCTGGATTAACTTGGGTCCAGCTCTGCAGATCTACAGACTGTCAAACGAAGTGATTAGTTTGCAAGAACTCTCAGGTGAATTTGGGCTACCAAAAAGATTCTGCTGGTACCCTTGGTAACCCAACCCCGTGCTCCTAAGAGCCTGGGCTTGGCTCTGCTCGGAAACTCCCTCCTTCACGTTCCTTTTGGAGGGTGAGCGCGGAGGAGCTGTCGGGTGATGAGCGTGCCTGCCCGGGCATCGCAGTGGCCGCGGGTGGGAAACACTGAAGGGTGAGGCTGGGACAGTTATTCTCAGCGGCGGCTGACGAGGCCTGTCAGGTGGGTCCAGCATTTGGTGCTACTCAGGGAAAGTCCGAAAATGTAGAGGCCTCTTCAGCTTTAGCGGGAAGAGCTGGAGCAGTGGCGCAGACAGACATTCCTCGGAAGGCCTCCCGAGTTTTTATCGGCGTGTGTGTGCGCGGCCTGGGTTTCCAGGGCAGTCGCGTCCTGCAGACCACCCGTCCGCCTCCCGCAGGCAGGGCCTGTGTGGTTTAACATTATTGGGGTTGGGCTGTTGTACTGACTCGTGACGGAGAGAGATCAGTGTCGGGTTATTTGGATTTAGAATGCTCCAACTCATTTCTTTTCCACATTCCGAGAGGATTTCTTCCCTGAGAAAAAAAAAAAAAGAAGGGGGGGGGTGGTGGAAAGCAAGTTCCAGTGTTTTTTTCAAACATAATCCCTAATATCCTTTCTGGGTTCTCCCCAAAAGGACAGTTGCTTTCAGAAGGAAAATATCAGTTAAGACAAGCCACCCTGTCGCTGAAAGCACCTTTACAAAGTCATCTGGCCTTCTTGCAGGACCACACTCAAAGCAGAGACCACACTATCTCTTTCTTTAAAATCTCCAAAGTGTTTTTGAAACTGTTAATAATAATAAACGAGATAAGGGAATCCAGGTGGCACGGCGGTGCAGCACCCACAGCAGTTCCTCTGTGTGTTAGGTGTCAGCCAATTTGCAGAACAAAGCTGACCATATCCCATACGTAGGATTTTAAAAAGTGAAGTATTATGTACCTTTCACAACATGTGCTTCTGCTTACCCTTTGCCAGCAGCCGGCGGCACCTGTGTTGGTTTTAGGCCACTGCCTGCGGATTCTCTGACAGCAGAACTCTGCTAAGTTCCAGTTGTTATTTCACCTGCGGAGCTGGAGCAGAGACCTCCCGGAACTTTGAATCTGAAGCAATAACATTATTGGGAAAACACCACCACATTTGCAGCATATTAATTCTGTTTATTAAATGCTCAATTAAAAAACATTAGTCCTTCTTAAGGGTAATAACATACTTATAAGGTTAACATAGTGCTGATGTGGTTTCTGTGAGAAAACAAAATAAAACTTGGCTATCTCAGTGAATTATATTGTTTTCAGATATAGAATAGTCATTGTTTGCTATCCACCACGTACTGTGCTAAGTACTGCACATATATAACCCCACTGAATACTTCTAATAACCGTAGGAGAAAGCTATTAGCATGCCCATTATCTAGGGAAAGATACAGGAACTTTAAGAGGTAAAGTAACTTGCAAAAGGTCCGCCAGACAGTAAGTCAGGTACTGGACGCAAACCTAAGCAGACTGATTTCACAGCCCAAAGTCCAACCGCTAGAGCGTGTCTCACAAAGGATGGACTTGGTGCATGAAATACTTTCAGACAGAACTTGGAGGAACTTAACTTTTTCTAATAGTTGTGTGTTTATTCTTGATGTGCATCAGAGAATAGTCAATCCATCCACTTCCCCCCACCTACACCATCGCTGCGCCCCCGTCCCTCCACCCCGGTTCCCCTTCCCCCGGATCATTGCGGGAACTTCCAAAGTGGCTTCCAGAACTGCTAGTCTAGGGCAAGCTGGTCACCCAGAGCCTGAGTGACATTAGGAATGGAAAGCACTTCATGTCCCTCCCCTGCTGAAAACCCTCCTGTGGATTCTCAGGGCACTCAGAAGGAAGTCCAGATTCCTTTCCAGGACCTGGGAGGCCCTACCTGATCTGGCTCCCGCCTCACGTGGAAGCCTCTTCGGCCTCTGGCTCTCCTTTTCCCAGCCCTCTTGCTGTTCCTTGGGTTTGGTGGACTCACTCTCACGTCGGGGCGCTTACCCGTCTATTTTTCACTGCCGGGCCTTCGTGGGATTTCATTCACTCAAATATCACTCCTTCCGAGGGTCGCTTATCCTCCTTTCCCTGCTCTTTGCTCCTGACGTTCTCGTAGTGTTCTTTACAGCACCGAGCCGACGTATTTACAGGATGCACTATCTTTCCTGCTTATTGACTCTCTTCTCCATTAGAATGCAATTTTTGTGAGAGACTTTCTTTGTCCATCCTAGTCCCAGCTGTGTTTCCAGCTCCCAAAAATGTGTCACAAAGTACATGTCCAATAAATATTTGTTCCTTTGTTATCTTAGAGTGAAGACAAAGGAAGATTTGGGAAGAAAAATGTTAAGGGAATTTAAAGAGTGTTATTAAGAAATAACAGTACAATGGCATAAATGGTGAACATGGAATGATAATGCCTGGAGTTTGAAAAACACCGTATCTACTATGTTCCACATAATCAGCTAAAAGTGAGATTATTGCATTTTCTGTAAACTTTAAATAAGGAACAAGATTCGTACATAAAATCAGGTCCACCGGTTAAAGATGTATATCTGCCTGTGTAGACTAGTAGATTTCTGTAGAAGGCTAGGGTTGCCTCTAGAGTTTGGGTAATTAACTGGCATTATTAAATAAATTGAAAAATCTTGCTATCTTCCCAGGACAAATGACATGAACTGATCTTCAGATAAATAAATTTCTGGTATAGAAGCTGAGCAGTGGCGAGTTGGTAACATCTTGTTTTCATTTCACTATGTTTGACTGTCACCAGACACCTAAATACTATCAAATTCTATAAATTAGGTAAATTGTGTTGAATTAAGAGTTGGATGGAACCAGTAAGAAGCTGGTATGTTAAAAGGGAAAGCATTTGTTATTCTATTTATATTTACATTAATCTTGAGCCAGCCATGGAAATCGAGTTGTAGCCCAAAGCCAGAATGCAAGGAAAGAATTTTCACTCTGAAACGCTGCCCATAACTATTTCTTCAAAACTACGATGTAGAGGAAAGACATACAAATTACAATTTGCTTTTTAATGCTAAGGTTGCATTAAGAGTCTATAATTGAATATATGAAGAAAAGATAATGCTGAAAACTGAAGTGGCCTGACTGCTATGAGGATTTTTGAGCTGATTGGTGAACATGGAGCTGCTTCTAAATGAGCAGGAGCCCTATCTCCTTGAAGCCTCTTGTCCTGGTGGGTGTTTCAGGCCCAGTGAGCCCTGTTACCTGCACCCAGGGCTCGTTCCCTGCTCGCTCTAATCATCGCCCCAGCTAGTTTCGGCCCCACTCACTCGTGATTCTAATCGCCTTTCATCATTCCTGGAGCGAACATGTACCACTAAAAATACCAATAATCAAATCTATCACCAGAATGAACAGAACTTGAAGGTTTAAGAATTTTAAATGGGAAGAAAAACAGGGTGTGGAAAGTAACCTAAGAACGGCAGCTGTTAACTGATTGCTTGTCATTCCCAGCATTGAGTTTCTTCTTTGGGGGGTCAGTATTGAAACATTGGAAGGTTTTGCCAAGATCTATTGGCAATAAGAAATGTTTCTATAATGTTCATTTGATCCAAAAGTGGGTAAGGGAGAAAATCTTCTGAATGAGTGTACCCTGCTTTACAATTCTGATTCAGCAGCAGCGCGAAGCCAGAGGGCTGCTGAATACTTGCATTGCAGACTCTAATAACCATGGCCACTGACAGACTTGACTCACTCTCAAAGGCTCTTAGGTGTAATTTTTCCTCTCATCATTATTTGAAATAGGTGAACATAAATTACCTCCTTTTACTCATTCATTCATACAAGGATATTTAGTGCATGTCAACTGTGTGTCAGGAACTTTTTTAGTTGCTGTATATACAGCAGAAACAAAATGCCAAAAATCCCTGCACTCCCAGGGCTTACATTCTAGTGGGAGAGATAGACAATAAATACATTTTAAAAAATATAGTATGTTAGATGTGACAAATACTATGGAGAAATAAAGAAGGAATGGGGACTTTAAGGCAAACACTCTAAGAAGAGACAAATAAGGTCATTTTATAATGATAAAGAGCCAATCTAATAAGAAGATACAACATTTGTAAATATGCATTCAACATAGGAATATCTAAATATATAAAACAAGTATTAACAGACCTAAAGGAGGAAAATAGACAGCATTGCAATAACAGTGGGGGCCTTCAGTATCCCACTTTGAATAATGAATAGATTATCCAGGAAACATTGTACTTACACTCCACATGAAACCAGATGGACTTGACAGATATTTACTAAACATTTCATCCAACAACAGAAAGATACACATTCTTCTTAAGCACGCATGGGACATTCTTCAGGATAGATCATATATTAGGCCACAAAGCAGTCTTAATAAATTTAAGAATACTGAAATTATATTAAACATATTTTCTGACCACAATGGTATGAAACTAGAAATAAATTACAAGAAGAAAACTGAAAAATTTACAAATATGTGGTGATTTAACAACATGTTGAACAACCTATGGGTCAAAGAGAAATCAAAAGGGGATTGAAAAATATTTTGAGACAAATAAAAATGAAAACAGAACACACCAAAACTTATGGAATGCAGCAAAAGCATTTATAAGAGAGAAGTTCATAGTGATAAATGCCTACATTAAGAAAAAAAAAAGAGCTCAAAAACAACCTAACTTTATACCTCAAGGAACTAGGAAAAAGAACAAACTAATGTTAACAATAAAAGAAGGAAGGAAATGTTAAAGATCAGAATGAAAATAAATGAAATAAAGACTAGAAAGACAATAGAAAAGATTGATAAAACTAAGAGCTGTTTTTTTGAAAAGATAAACAAAATAGACAAATATTTAGCTATACTTACCAAGAAAAAAGAGGACTCAAATAAATAAAATTAGAAATGAAAGAGGAGACACTGCAACTGATATTACACAAATACAAAGGATCATAAAAAACTACCATGAACAATTATATGCCCCCAAATTGGACAACCTAGAAGAAATGAATAAATTTCTACAAACATACAATCAACCAAGACTGAATTATGAAGACTAGAAAATCTGAACAGAGCCATTACTAGAAAGAAGAATGTCATCAGTAATAAAAAACCTTCAACAAACAAAATTCCAGTACTGGTTGGCTTCACTGGTGAATTCTACCAAATATTTAAAGAAGAATTAATACCAACCCTTCTCAAATGCTTCCAAAAAATAGAAGAGGAAGGAACACTTCCAAACTCATTTTATGAGGGCAGCATTAACCTGATACCAAAACCAACCAAAAGCACTGCAAGAAAACAAAATTATGGGCCAATATTCCTAAGGAACATAGATGCAAAATCCTCAACAAAATATTAGCAATCTGAATTTAACAATACATTAAAGTAGCATATACCATGATCAACTGAGATTTATCCCAGGGATGCAAGGATGGTTCAACCTCCATAAGTGAATCAATGTGATACACCACATTAAGAAAATGAAGGATAAGTATCATATGATTATTTCAATAGATGCAAAAAAATCATTTGGAAAAATTCAACATTAATTTATTTTTTAAAAAGCTCTCAACAAAATGTGTATAGAAGAAACATAACAACATAATAAAGGCCATATATGACAAACTCACAGTTAATACTCAATGGTGAAAAGCTGAAAGTGTTTCCTCAAAGATCAGGAACAAGACAAAGATACTCATTCTTACCACTTTTATTCAACATGCTGCTGGAAATCCTAGCCATTGCATTTGGGCAAGAAAAAAAAAAGGTGTCCAAATTGGAAAGGAAGAAGTAGAACTGTCTCCATTTTCAGTTGACATGGCATTATATATAGTAAACTTTAAAGACTCCACACAAAAACTTTTAGAGCTAATAAATAAATTTAACACAATTGCAGGATATAAAATTAATATATAAAAGTCAGTTGTGTTTCTATACATTAACAATTAACTGTCAGAAAGAGAAATTAAGAAAACATTCCCACTTACAATTGCATCAAAAATAATAAAATACCTAGGAAAAAAAATTCACCAAGGTGTAGAAAGATCTGTACATTGAAAGCTATAAAACATTATAAGATAAAAGAAATTGAAGTAGACAAATGAATCTGTGCTCAAAATTAGAAGAATTAATATTGTTCAAATGTTCATACTACCCAAAGCAATCTACAAATTTCAATGCAATCCTTATCAAAATTCCAATGGCATTTTTTGCAGAAAAAACCCCAGTCTTAAAGTTTGTATGGAACCAAAAAAGACCCTGAATATTTAAAAACAATCTTTAGAAAGAAGAGCAAAGTTGGAGGCATCACACTACCTGATTTCAACCTATATTAAATGCTATAGTAATCAAAACAGTATGATATTCAAATGAAAACAGACACATAAATCAATGGAACAAAATAAAGAGACTGAAATAAACCCATTTATATATAGGTAATGACAACAGAGGAGTCAAAAGTATGCAATACAGAAAGGATATTCTCTTCAATAAATGGTGCTGGGTAGCCACTTGCAAAAAAGTGAAACCTAACTCCTCTCTTACACCAGCTACAGAAGTCGACTCAAAATGGATTAAAGACTTGAATGTAAGATCAAAACCCATAAAACTTCTAGAAGAAAACAGCAGGTAAGCTCCTTGACACTGGTCATGGCATTGACTTTTTGGATTTGACACCAAAAGCAAAGGAAACAAAAGCAAAAATAAATGAATGTGACTACATCAAACTAGAAGCTTTTGCACAGCAAAAAAAACCCATCATCGAAATGAGAAGGCAACCTATAAATGGGACAAAATATTTGTTAATCACATATCTGAAAGGAGGCAAATATCCAAAATGTACAAAGAACTCGTACAAAAAAATTGAAAAAAAAGAAAACAATGTGATTAAAAATGGGCAGGGGAATAGAATAGATATTTTTCTTTTCTGTTTTTAAATTTTATTTTTATTGTTGAAGCTATTACAGATGTCCCCACGTCCCCCTCCTTTTCCCACCTCCACCCAGCACCCTCAACCCCTTTCCTCTGGCCAACATTATGCTGTAATCTGTGTCTATGAGTTATGCATATATGTTCTTTGGCTAATCTCTTCACCTTCTTTCATCCAGATCTCACCTTCCCCTTCTCCTCTAACAGCGCTCAGTCCACTCCATGTATTCATGCCTCTGTTTTAATTTTGTTCATCAACTTACTTTGTTCATTAGATTCCACATAAAGGAAAGATTATGTGGTATTTGTCTTTCTCTGACTGGTTTATTTCACTTAGATAATAATCTCCAGGTCCATCCACACTTTTGCAAAAGTAAGATTTCCTTCTTTTTAATAGCTGCATAGTATTCCATGGTGTAAATGTCCCACAGTTTTTTTATCCACTCATCTACAGATGGGTATTTGGGCTGTTTCCAGAGCTCAGCTATTGTAAATTGTGCTGCTATGAACATAGGGGAGCATAAGTTCTTTCTAATTGGTGTTTTGGGTTTCTTAGGATATATTCCTAGATGTGGGATCACCGGGTCAAAAGCCAGCTCTGTTTTTAATTTTTTTGAGGAAACTCCATACTGCTTTTCATAGTGGCTGCACCAGTCTGCATTCCCATCAGCAGTGTACTAGGGTTCCCCTTTCTCCACACCCTCGTCAGCACTTGTCATTTGTTGATTTGTTGATGTTAACATTCTGACAGGTATGAGATGATATTGTCATTTTAATTTGCATCTCTCTGATGATTAGTGGCTGAACATTTTTTCATATGTCTCTTAGCCATCTGTATTTCCACTTTGGAGAAATTTCTATTTACATCCTTTGCTCATTTTTTAATTGGATTGTTTTTCTTCCTTTTGTTAAGTTGTATGAGTTTCTTATATATTTTGGATATTAAACCCTTATCAGATGTATCATTGACAAATATGTTCTCCCACACAGTGGGCTCCCTTTTTGTTTTGTTGATGGTTTCTTTTTCTGTGCAGAAGTCTCTCATTTTGATGTGGTCCCATTCATTTATATTTCTCCTTTGTTTCCCTTGTCCTAGGAGATATATCAGCAAATATATTGCTATGAGAGATGCCTGAGATTTTGCTGCCTACATTTTCTTCCAGGATTTTTATGGTTTCACGACTTACTTTTAAGAATTTTATTTATTTTGAGTTTATTCTTGTGTATGGTGTAAATTGGTGGCCTAGTTTCATTTTTTTGCATGCACTTGTACAATTTTCCCAACACCACTTATTGAAGAGACTATCTTTACTCCATTGTATGCTCTTGCCTCCTTTGTCAAATAGTAGTTGAGCATAATGGCTTGGGTCAATTTCTGGGTTCTCTGTTCTGTTCCATTAATCTATATGCCTATTTTTGTGCCAGGCTGTTTTGATTACAGTGGCTTTGTAGTATAACTTTATATCTGGTATTGTGATCCCTCCAACTTTGTTCTTCTTTCTCAAGATTGCTGTGGCTATTCCACATAAATTTCTGGAGTATTTGTTCTAGATCTAGTGAAATATGCCATTGGTATTTTAATAGGAATTGCATTGAATTTATAGATTGCTTTGGGTAGTATGGACATTTTAATGATTAATTCTTCCAATCCATGAACATGGTATATCCTTCCAGTTGTTTATATCTTCCTCTATCTCTTTTTTTCAACCTTCTGTAGTTTTCCGAGTACAGGTCTTTTACCGTCTTGGTTAAGTTTATTCCTAAGTATCTTAATTTGTTTGTTGCAGTGGTAAATGGGATTGTTTTTTTAGTTTCTCTCTCTGAGAGTTCATTGTTGGTGTATAAAAATGCCATGGATTTCTGGGTGTTAATTTTGTATCCTGCTACCTTGCTGAATTAATTTATTAAATCTAGCAGTTTTCTGGTGGAGTCTTTAGGATTTTCTATGTACAATATCATGCCATCTGCAAATAATGAGAATTTTACTTCCTCCTTTTCAATTTGGATGCCTTTTATGTTTTCTTCTTTTCTGATCACTGTGGCTAGGACTTCCAGTTGAATAAGAGTGGTGAAAGCAGACACCCTTGTCTTGGTCCTGTTCTTAGGGGGAATGCTTTTAATTTTTGCCCATTGAGTATGATGTTGGCTGTAGGTTTGCTGTATATGGCCTTTATTATGTTGAGGTATGATCCTTCTATTCCCACTTTGTTGAGAGTTTTTATCAAAAATGGGTGTTGGATTTTGTCGAATGCTTTTTCTGCATCTATTGATATGATCATGTGATTTCTGTCTTTCAGTTTGTTTATGTGAGGTATCACATTTATTGATTTGTGAATGTTGTGACAACCTTGCATCCCTGGAATAAATCACATTTGGTCATGATGTATGATCTTTTAAATGTATTGCTGGATCTTATTTGGTAATATTTTTTTGAAGATTTTAGCGTCTATGTTCATCAGGGATATTGGTCTGTAATTCTCTTTCTTTGTAGTGTCTTTATCTGGTTTGGGGATTAGAATAATTCTGGCCTCATAAAAGGAGCTTGAAAGTGTTCCATCCTCTTGTATTTTTTGGAATAGTTTGAGAAGTATAAGTGTTATCTCTTCTTTGAATGCTTGGTAAAACTCCCCTATGAAGCTGTCCAGGCCAGGGCTTTTGTATGCTAGGAGTTTTTCTATTACTGCTTCAGTTTCATCAGTTGTTTTTAGCCCATTCAGGTTGTCTGATTCTTTCTGATTTAACTTTGGACGATTGTATTTTCACACAGGATGAAAGTGAAGGGATGGAAAAAATTTTTCCCATGCAAATGCAAATGAGAAAAAAAAAAAAAGCTGGGTAGCAATACTCATATTCCACAAAATAGACTTCAAACTGAAGGCCATAACAAGAGACAACAAAGGTCACTACATAATACTAAAGGGATTGATCCAACAAGGGGATATAACTCCGGTAAACATATAGGAACCCAATATAGGAACTCTTAAATATATATATATATATATATATATATATATATATATATATATATATATATATAAAACTTCTGGAGGACTTCAATGGAGAGATCCACAGCTATACAGTATTAGTAGAAGACTTTAATACCCCACTGACTTCACTGGATAGATCTTCCAGACAAAAATTCAAAAAGGAAACTGTGACACTAAATGACACACTAGATCAGATGGATTTAACTGACATTTACAGGACATCCCCTCCAAAAGCTGCAGAATATACATTCTTCTCAAGTGCACATTGGACATTCTCAAAGATAGACCTCATGTTAGAACACAAAAGAAGTCTCTACAATTTCAAGAAGATTGAAATCATATCAAGCATCTTCTTAGATCACAATGAAATGAAATTAAAAATCAACAACAGTAAAAACACTCAAAAACATTTAAACACATGGAGGCTAAATAGCAAGTTATTAAACAATGAATGGGTTACCAAAGAGATCAAAAAAGGAACCAAAAATTTCCTGGAAACAGATGAAGATGAACACACAGCAACCCCAAATCTGTGGGACACAATGAAAGCAGTCCTGAGAGGAAAGTTCATAGCACTATAGTCTTACTTGAATAAACAACAAACACTTTTAATAAACCATCTAACCCTACAACTTAAAAATTTAGAAAGAGAATAACAAGAAAAGCCCAGAGTAAGTAGAAGGAAGGAAATAATAAAGATCAGAGCAGAAATAAATGACACAGAGACTAAAAAAACAATACAAAAGATCAATAAAACCAGAAGCTGGTTCTTTGAGATTGATGAACCTTTAGCCAGACTCATAAAGAAACAAAGAGAGAAGACCCAAATAAATAAAATCAGAAATGGAAGAGGTGAAGTAACAACTGACCCAACAGAAATACAAAGGATTATAAGAAAATACTAAGAACAACTATATGCCACCATGCTGGACAATGTCACGAAATGGACAAATTCTTTGGAAAATATTCATTCATTCTTTAAATTATAATTTATAATATTTGGTACAAAAGAATATTTGGAACATCTGTGAAAACTGTGAAGTATAATGGCAGCACATATACTCACACTGAAACTAATGTCATTCCCACTAATTGGTGTTTCTCATGTGCTCTACTTACCAGCCAGCAGTGAGTAGTATCTCAATTTTCAAAATTATTTTCTTATCTTAAAAAACAATATTCTCATTTATCTATATTTTTGACAATATATTGTTTACATTTTCTTGAGCTTGACAATTATATCTTATAATTTTAAGTAGTTTGGGACTTTTTTTTACACTCACATGACATTTCTGTAAGTCTTCCATGTCATTATGTATAATTCATTAATTTTCAACTATTGAATAGTAGCCCATTGTGTAAGTGGAAAAAAATCAATTTATCTATTTCTTGTCATTGGATATTTGGGGTGTTTCTAATTTTTTTTTTTTGTTATTATGAGCTGTGCCGCTATAAACATGTCTTATGATACAAATTTTTAAGTTTTCTAAAGTGTATAGCTAAGAGGGGTCAAATTTTATAAGATAATGACAATTTTTTTCCCAAGTGGCTATGCCATTTCACACTTCTAGTGGCACTCTGAAAGAACTCATATTGGTCTTCTTCTCTCCAAAATTTTATATTGTCAGATTTCTTAATTCTTGCCAATTTTTGGTATCTTCTTGTGATTTTAATTTATACATTTGTAATTACTGAAGTTAATGGTTTTGCCATATGTGTTAATGGTTTTGCAATATGTAGTTTTCTGTGACTATATTACTGAGGTTAATGGTTTTGCCATATGTGTTAATAGTTTTGCCATATGTAGTCTTCATATGTAGTCTTCTGTGAAACATCTGTTTGAATCTTTTAGTTATATTTCCATTGATTTTTTTTTCTTGATTAATTTTTAGAATTTCTTCACATATTCTGAATATGAATCCTTTGTCAGTTATATGTTACAAATAATTTCCCCTAGTTTAGTAACTATATTTTCTCTCTTACAGTGATGCCACTTGATTAATAGCAGTATTTAATTTTAGCACATATTATGTTTTCTTTTATGACTATAGTTCTAAATTTTTTAGAGAATTGTTGTTTTCACATTTATGTCTTCAATCGGTTATTGATTTTTTTTCATGGCGTGAGGTAGGGATCCAGTTTCCTTCTTTTAAATCCATATTGACAGTTAATTGCCTTAGCACAATTTATTGACTAATCCTTACCTTTACCACTGATTTGCAATGTCACCTCTGCCAATTATGAGATTTCCACATATGCACAAACCTGTTTCAGGTCACCTTTCCTTTTTTTGCCAATATTTTTTAAAATCTGTATGCCAATTAAAAAAAATATTTGTACTAGCTATCTGGTGGGTCAATTCCTTTACTTTTTACTTCTTCATTAGGAATATTTTATCTACTCTTGGTCCTTTGTTCTTCTATATTAATTTGAGAGTTAGCCTACCAAATTCCACAAAAGCTCTGTTGGGCTTTTAGATGGAATTGTTTAGAATCTATACATCAAATCAATTCTTTTAAAAATTAATTAATTAATTAAGAAATATTTATGATAGAAGAAGAACAAAGAAAGCACTACAGTAAGTCCTGAGAATAAGAAAGTGAAGGAACAAGACCTCTGAACTCAACAAACTTGCAGTCTAATAAGGAGGTAAGGACCCAGACACAACTACAATACATCAATAACAGCAACCCTTTTATGGGTTTATCATGAGCCAGACATTTTTCAAGCAATTTACATATAGTTATTTACTTAATACATAAAAAGTCAGATGAAGTAGATATTATTGTATTTTACAGATAAGGAAATTGAGGCCCAAAAGTAGAAACAGTCCAAATATCCAACAGAAAAATGGATGAATAACTTTTTTTTTTAACTTTCAGATTTTTTTTTTTTTCCAAATATGTTTTTTTAAATTGATTTCAGAGAGGGGAAGGGAGAGGGAGGAGAGATAGAAACATCAATGACGGGAGAGAGTCATTGATCGGCTGCCTCCTGCACACCCCCCTGGGGATCGAGCCCACAACCGGGGCACGTGCCCAGACCAGGAATGGACCCGTGATCTCCTGGATCATAGGTCGAAGCTCTACCACTGAGCTACGCCAGTTGGGGGATGAATAACTTTTTTAAAATAAATGTTGACACATTGACCTATTATACAAAAGTTGAAACTGAATGAAGTATACAAAAGAACATGAAGACTCAAAGAAATATAACGAAGAGGAAACAAATGTAGTGCAATTTACAAAAGAATTAGATGGGATTGATCAGATGTTGAAGGGAAGCGTGTGGGAGGAGCCTGCTTGCTGCCCTAATAAGCACGGGTAAGAAAGCCATAGCCCTTGGCCCAAATCTGGTTGGCTGTTTTTGTAAATAAAGTTTTTCAGAACACAGCCATGGCAGTTCATTTATGGGCCACTGATAGCTGCTTTTGCACTACAACAGGTGAAGATGAGTAGTTGTGATAGGGACCACCTGGCCTGCAGAGCCTAAAATACTTACTATGTGACTTTTTAGAGAAAAAGCTTGCCAAGCCCTGGATCTAGTTTGGTTAACTGGGTAAATGAAATACACTGAGCTTTGAAATCCACAAGATGAGTAGTTTACCTTCGGACAAGTTGAATTTGAAGTATGGAAAAATATTTGACTCTTGATTTTCAAGTGAGTGTTTGAGCCACTGTACCTTAGGCACTTACCAAATTCTGACATTGCATTTTACTCTGACTTTAGATCTTTTTTAAAATTTAGGGCATTGGGAGTTTTCTCTGTTTTCCTTTTGAGATCAGCTACATATTTAAAACTTTAAATGATCAACTCTAATATTTTTTTGTTTTTATGTAAGCTGGAGAATCCTTCATCTGTATATCAGATTGATTAGAAGTTCTATTTCTGTTTTTTATACAGATTGTTGTTAAAATTCGGTCAGACATTGACTTGTGGTATCTAAAGTAATGTAGTCAAGGCAAATATTTCTGATGATCTAGCTTGATACAAGATCTGAGCTTAATAAGCCGGCAGAACAGGAAGTTAGCATGATTCTAATATTATTCTGATGTAATATGAGTTCTGCCCACAGTAGTACTGAAAGAAACTGTGTCTAAGTAAAGATTAAATTTTCTACTGGAAGTACTCATTTTTATGGCCACTTTGGAAAATTGTTTTACAGTATATTCTAGAAGTGAACATGCCTACACCCACGCATAGTGGGTGCACAAGAAATGAGCACTGTGTCCACCAAAACATGTGAACTTGACTGCTTGTAGTAGTTTTAGTCACAGTAGCCACAAAATGGAATAAAATCAAGTGTCCCCCATGGGGAAATGAGTAAGTGAACTGTGGCATATTTGTATAATTGAACACCACACAGAAATAACAGAGACCATAGAACAATACCGGGAAGTCTCAAAAACAATATGGTGAACAAATGAAGCCAGGTGCTAGAGGTGCTATATGATTCCACTTCTGTTTGAGGAACAGGCAAAGCTAATCTGTGATGCTGGGGCTCAGAACAGCGTTTGTCTGTGGGGGTTCAGGGCAGTCGTTACTGGGAAGATACACAAGAGAGAATTTTTAGGTGCTGAAAATGTCCTCTGACTTGATTACACAGATCTGTTATAATACATGTAAAAATTTATTTAGCTGTACTCTTAAGATGTGTGTACTTTACGTACGTTATGCCTCATTAAAAAATAAAAGGTCACATTATTTTAGTAAGTGCCTGGAGTGCATACATTGTACATACATGAGAGAGACACTGAATACACCCATCCAAAAGCTTACAATCTCCTATGAAAATTGTAGATATTGACTTTTATTCTTGCCCCAAAGAAGTTCAGTTCCACTTCCTAGTGGAAACTGGCTAT
The DNA here is from genome assembly GCF_054644295.1 of Miniopterus natalensis. NCBI lineage: Eukaryota > Metazoa > Chordata > Mammalia > Chiroptera > Miniopteridae > Miniopterus > Miniopterus natalensis. The sequence continues at coordinate 80,164,726 of NC_142089.1, forward strand.
AGAGATGACCAAAGACAGAGTCAATTTTATTCTCTAAGAAAGTTTTGGATTTTTTCTGTACTTAGCAATTATTATTTGAGATTTTAGAATTCCATACAGAGAAGAATGGGAAATCACAGAGGCAGGTGTTTACAGTTGTCTTAACTGTAGATGAACCTGAGGCTATGCCTCATGTGAAGCCTGACTTTCTGTAGTTCTGTTTTCTAATGGGCCTGCCAAGATGAACTAGCTGCAAAGATATTCCCATGAAGTTGAAGAGTTAATTTGGTTGATATGAACGTAATTAAAGTTTTGGCATAGTTAATATTGAGCTTTTTCTTCTTGTGGTAATTCAGTTTCTTAAGGTCATTCTTAGTTCATGACAGTTAAAATATGCCATGTATACAGTTTAGTTTTACTTTTAAATGTATTTTATTATATGATAAATCTTTGAAAATTTATGCTCCACATATGAGCTAGATGGCAATTATTATTCAGGACACTTAACTATTGAATTTATATATCAAACCCAGCTGCACAGTTTATGTTTTACACTTTTCTGATTTTCTTAAGTTTTCTAAAACAAACACCTGTTACTTTTAAATCAGAAAAATAATTGTTTGTGGTATATAATTTATTCTAGTTATTATATAATTCACATGTATTATTTTATGTTGTATAAATCTATTTATTTGCTCCACTTATCCATCCTGAATTTCCTACCCATCTACTAGGGACTCAGTTGTAATGTTCAATGAGCAACTCTCTAGGTTATCTTATCTCAGACCAAACCTCTTCTCTTCTTTCCCGTTTGTAAGTCTAGCACGCTCATAGGGAAAGTGACCCAGGCCATTAGCCACGGTAACGTCTCCTTCACCTTCCATATTCTACCTTTTGGGAGTTTCCCCCATTCACCCCATCTCTTCATCCTTTCCTCATGGTCCCTCCAACCCACCCTTTATAAAGTCAGAGGGGTGACCTTTTTAAAACACAAAGCTGATCATAGTACATTCTTGTCAAAAACACCGTTGCCTCTTGCACTAAATTCAGACGCCCTCGCGTGCCCACCACTGGCTCAGTGCATCTCCCCTCCATCCGTGCAGCCGCCGCTGGGTCACCGCGCCCCCCTGCAGTCATCCTCGCCTGCAGGCGAATTTAAGCTGCTGCCCACGACGCTCTTTACTATTCGCTCCTTCCCCGATACATCCGCCTGTGCAGCTTTCAGGGCTGGAAGGGCCCTCTTACTTTGACTAGTTAAATCTACTCAGTTTTCACCGGAAACACCGCTAGGGTTTGCAACACCATACCTGTGTTCACCTGCTTTCCTCAGCTTGATGTCTTTATGGACGCTCTTCGCGTCCCAGGCCTGCCTGTTCCAGGCGATTGTCACGGCCAGGGGAGCTCATGCAGACGGAGGGTCCGCTCTGGGACTGTGAAGCCGGGTCTTCCCATTTACTTAGGGTCATCCTAGCACCTATGAAAAGCAGTTGCGTGGATGAGCAGAAGAGCAGGCACCAGATGGTTTGGCTACATTTTTTTTATGCCATGGATGTATGGGAATATGTTTTAAAGTAATTAATGCAAACAGGATGCTGAGAAATTGGCCAACCGGGGACATTCTTGAAAGCCAATCTGGATATTTTAGATGAATGAATGCCTTTGGACTTGGGCTTAGATTAAGGGAATTGGCTTGTCAACTTGCTTTGCTGTGTAGATACAGCTGGTGTTAGACATTTGCATTTAATTAAATTTGACTTGCTCTGATGTCTAAATCTATTTTTGACAAGGAAACCTAAAAGAAAAAAGAATTTGCCTTGAAAATGCCTTGTGAAACACTCAGGACTATATGAACTTCTTTATTCCACATAAATCAAAATATGCTTTTAAATTAGTAAAGAGTGCTCAGGATGCGGGAGAGCCAAGTTTCTGTCACCCTCCATTACACAATGGGGAATAGGAAGGAGAAGACAGAAAAGTGCTGGGGACACAGTGAGCCAACCACTCTGGTCATCTTCCTGTGGCCTAATTTCAGCCACTGTGTGGAGGGGGATCAGTCACGTAACAGATAAAATGAAGATTCTTCAACTGAAACATTCTGTGTAGACAAAAAAGCCTACAGCAAACGGACAGTGCCATCTGGAAATTAATTTATCTACTTGTGGTGTCTTAGAGTCCCAATAAACTTATTGTAAAAATATTAAGCTTCTGAAAATGTCATAACAAATGGCCATTACATTGTGTGTATTTTAATATATTTTTTCCTGTTTTACTATCACGATAACTCGAAATGAACTAAGCAGGTGCCTCACGGTTTGAGAAGCAGTTGTTTCATGGTTTAATTGGTCCCAACTTCAGCAGCCACCAGTTTGCTAGGGATTTACTTCGAACATTTCAATGACAAGTGACTAAGTCCTCATGTTTAAGTATATTCCGAAGTGAATCACATACAGAGAACTTGGGAAAGAGAGAAAAGACAAAAAGTACACATGGCGAAGCTTTTTGTTTGTTTGTTTCAATGTTATGTATAAGGTTACTGCCAGATGTTCACATTTCATCTTGACTGAATAAAAATCTTTACTCAAAATGTCAATATCATTTAATAGCAAAGGCAATATAATTACGCTGTTCAATAAACATTTAACAAGACACAGATATTTTCAGCTAAGGGAGGACTTACCCGAGCGTACCTTTTAGCAATTTAGTAGTTAAACGAGTAAAAAAACAAAACAAAACCTTTTTTTCCTACAACATCTGGAGAACAGTCTCTAATTTCTAAAGTTTTGGAATGAAAAGCCACTGGGCAAATTTATTGCTGTGAACAATTTGCCAGTTGTTTACCTTTATGCCAATCTTATGCCCCTACCAGACAAATATGTTTCAAGTGTGTTCTCCGTATTAAAAAACAACAAAAAAATCAGCAGCTTCAGATTCCTGGAAATGAAATGAATGCCATTCAATTCACCAATTGTTATCCAGGTTTTAAGATGTCATCGCCCTCTTAGCACAGTGTAATCAGACACATGGGAAAGAATAGTGACTCCTTCACTTGCTGCATTTTCCTGGCCGGCAGCACCCTGGGAGGAAGGAGGGTGGAGGGTAAGACAGGCTTTTCAGCTTTATCTCAGCTGGTATCTTCAAGCTCCTCCTCTTTCCTTGCTGCTACAGTGCAAGAGAAATGAATATGAACGATGCTATGAATAGGTTAAAGCATCTACCGGCCTACAGGAGCCACTAGTCCTTCCCATGCTTGGCAGTGTCATCACAATAACATACGGAATGGCCTTGAGTAGCATCGACAGCCTGAAATACTTATGTTGCTCTGTATTTTAATCTATTTGCCAAAGTCCCTCTCTTTTAATTTTTTTTATAAAGGTTTTATGGCTGAATTAATTTACATGCCTGGTTTAGACAATATTGGGCTGCATTTTGCTTTGAAATTCATGACATCAGTCATTGACATACATCAGATGTCAAAACTTGGATCTTTGTTAGAGCAACACCTTGTATGAATTAGATACATTTCTCCTAAGAAATACAAAGGATGTACATTCATAATGTGCATCTTTATAGGAACCACTTGACTTTTCAAGGGTAAAGTGTAGGCTCGGTTTATGGGTGAAGAAATACAGATTAAAGGTGGTTTAATCAACCTTAGGAAAGGTTGGTTCTCACTGGGAGAAGAGGTCTTTAGTGGGAAGAAAGTTGGGCTATAAGTCAAAAGACTGGGGTTATACTCTAAATTTTGCCATTAGCTTTGAGAAATTAAACAAATCACCATGCTTATAATGTCCTTGTTTCTCCACCAGTACGTGGAGGCAAATTTCAACTCATTTTTTATATCTTCAGAGCTGCAGATACAGAGTTGCAATGAGTATCTAGTTATATGATTTCTGTAAAAATCTTTTGGTAAAGAAGCACAATTGTATAGACATTGAATGGGAAAAGGTCTTCTAAGAAGGCAGAACTAGGCCTTGTATTGACTGGAGGTATACTTCCATAGGCAACTTGTCCTGGGAGAGGAGCTTCCTAAAGGGACTGCTCAAGGAAAAGCAGATTGGCACCATAAAGCTAACGGTTGGGTTTTTGTTCTGCTGAGTAGGTTATGCAAAGTGAGGGTGTGAGCTTAAAATGTGGATTTAGTAGAAGGAGTTTTTATAGGTCTTATAGGGAAAGAAGAGAGCTGAGTTAGTTGGCAAGGAAGAGGAACTTTGAGAGGAAGAACACAGCTGCTTAATGGACATTTTGATTAACTTCTTTTGGGAAAGTGTGCAAGTCAGCTTTTTACCCATATCTATGAATCCTAAGAGAACAACCCAGTTTTCATCTGGGCCTTGTTAAGCTGGACTGCTCTGAAGACGAGAAGCGCTGGTTTTAAGATGATGTGGGCATTGGATAAGGTTCCCTGTTGTGCCCTTGCTTACTTTAGGTTACAGATAAGTCAGGAGAAGGAAATGTCTGCTCAGGCTACTGAAAGATACGTCAAGATGAGCTATAAGAACAGCGTCCTGTCACTGTGGTGGGATGAAAGATCACTTTAAAACAATTCTGTCATATATTTAAGTTCTTCACAACTTAGGTCTCTTCACTAGTAGCAATCAAACGAGACAGTCTCGCCTGTCTGGTGTGGCTCTGTTGGCTGAGCACCGTCCTGTGCACCAAGAGGTTGCCGGTTCGATTCCTGGTCAGGGCCCAGGCCCAGGTTGCAAGCTCGATCCCCAGTCGGGGCGCGCAGGAGGCAACCATCGATGTTTCTCCCTCATCAATGTTTCTATCTCTCTCCCTTAAAATCAATAAAACATATTTTTAAAAAATAATTTTTTATTCAGGTGCAACCTCTTTTATTGTATGAACAAATACAATATCGTTAATTTTGTCCTCATATTTAAGTTTAACCAACTGAGAGGACTTTATGCTCTTAAAGAGCAAGAGAAAATCATTACATATGAAGAAGCTGATGTTTTATTATAGCTCCCATTGCATAGTAAGTAGTGTACAGTAGTAGCTATCATTATTTTTATCTTTATTATGGAAAAGGCTGGCTTGTTAAAAATATGAAATAGGAGAAATGCATCTTCCAGTTATAGAGAATTTAGCTCTTAAGTAAATTAAATTCAAAATTATCCAAGGATTCTGATTTCATTGGCCTGGGCAGTTTTAGAGTTCCCAGGTTGAGAACCACTGTCTTCAATAATTCCACAACTGGATTTTTTATCGAGAAGAAAGAGGAGCATGCCTGTTAGAATGGTTATTATCAAAATGACAAGAGATAATAAGTGCTGGCAAGGCGTGGAGTAAAGGGAACCCTGGTGCACTGTTGTGGTTCTGTAAACTGGTACAGCCAGCAAACAGTAGGGAAGATCCTTAACAAAATTAAAAAACTAAAGGAGATGAAAACACTAACTTGAAATGATATTTGCCCTTTTGTTTCCATAGCAGCATTATTTACAATAGCTAAGACCTGGAAACAACCTAAATATCCACTGACAGATAAAGGGATAAAGAATTTGGGGTATATATAATGGAATCTTACTCAGCCATCAGAAATGAGGGGATCCTGCCATGCCATTTGGGACAACATGGCATGGCCTTGAGGGCATTATGCTAAGTAAAATAAGTCAGACAGAGAAAGACAAATATATGTATGATCTCACTTAAATGTAAAATCTTTGAAAAAAGCAACCAATCAAACCCCAAAACTCACAGAAAAAAGGGATCAGGTTTGTGGTTCTGAAAGTGGGGGTGAAGAGAGGGAACTGGAGGAAGGTGGTCAAAAGGTGCCAACTTCCAGTTATGAGGTAAGCACTCGGATGTAATGTACAACATGGCAACTTTAGCTGACTCTGCTGTATGCTGTTGTGAGCCCTGAGAAAGGCAATACCTACTGAGTAGGGCCCCTGGTGGCTAACTCAGCTGAAACTAAAAAACCCAGGGCCTGGCAGCCATTTCTACACCGGGGCCTCTCATGCAAACTGCCTCAGGGAGAGCCTGCACTCACTCCTGCCTGCGCTGTGTTCCTGCAGCTGAGCCAGCCCTTCCAAAGGAGCTCCGGGAATTTTATTTTAACCAGTAGGACTGAGACTTGTCCCATGCAATCAGTTGTGCAGCTATGTCCCTTATCAGTACCTTCACTAACCAAACACAGCTCCTCCATGCTGACCAGTCAAGGTGGTGCTTTATGGACCAATAAAACTGAGGCTTTGGAGTTGTTATTTGCATGAGGCCTATATGTCAGCCCTGCCCCACTTTCCCTGTCCACCCAAGGCTGAAGGCTGCATTGTCCTGGCTGGAGCAGAGGGCAGCCGACCTGGACCAGGGCCGGTGGAGCGAGCAGAGCTGTCTAGCTGGAGGGGGCCTTGCTTTCACAGCCACGCTGGATCACAATCGAGCCGTTTGCACTAATCAAGTTCCCTTCTTCATTGCACCCCAAGTTGGAGATTCCTGTTGGTTTCGAATTGTCACCAACAATCATTTGCTGACAATATGTATAAAATTGTTAAGAGTTGATCCTAAGAGTTCTTGCTACAAGAAAGATTTTTCCTGTGCTTGATTTTTATTTTTATTGTATCTTTATGAGATGATAAATGCTAACTAAACGTATTAAAGTAATTATTTCATAATATATGTAAGTCAAACCATTATTTTCTACATCTTCAATTTATATACAGTGATGTATGTTAGTTATTTATGTATCCATAAAACTGAAAAATATGTAAGAAATTAATAACAGTTTTACTTGTGTAATGTTTTCATTATGCTGGTTGTGGTTGAGGAATGGGGCATTGACCATATTTAACAGGAACTATGACAAAGTTAGATTTTGATATTATTTTATTTCCTCTTTAATATTCATGTATGTCTTTGGTTCATTGTTTTTTCCTTAGCTTTTCAGTGGTCTTGTTTTCTAGTTTAGTTCAAATTGTGTTTCTGTAGACAAAAAATACGCTTTGCCTAGCTGTCTGACAAAATTCATGCTTTTTTTGAAACATCAAAGAGCAAATCCTGTTTCTTCTACGAGTTGATGATAGAAACCTTTGTTACTATTCCAGTTGTGTGTGTTGATGCCTCACTGTTAGTTTAGTTGGCAGTTCCCTAGTCACGTGTGATGCTGATTGTCTTTTTCTAAGGTTTTTTGCCATCCGTAGATTTTCTTTGGTGATGACATGTCTTTTGCTCATTTTGTAATCGAGTAGTTTGTTTTCTTTTTTAATTCCTTTTTTCATTTCTTTATGTATTTTGACAACTTGTATGTATTTAAGGTGTAAACATGATTTGATTTACATATACACAGTGAAATGATTACTACAGTAAAGCTAATTAACACATTATCTCCCCACATAGCTTCCTTTTTTTTTTTTTTGGGTGTGTGATAAGTGCACCTGATATCTACTTTCTTAGCATATCTCTATAGTATCAATATAACATTATTAAGTACATTATATCTCTAGACTTACTCATCCTACGTAACTACAACTTTATAGCCTTTGACCAACACCCTCCATTCCCCACCCCACCAGCTGGTATCCATCGTTTACTCTGCTTCTGAGTTTGATGTTTGTTTTATTTTTATTGAATTTTAAGAGGTGTTTTCTTTAAAATCAGACACTTGTTTCAAAAACATTTTCTCCCAGTCTGTGGTTTTTCTTCTCACCCTCTACAGAGCATCTTTTGTTAACAGAAGTTTAAATTTAAATTTTTTCATTTTTTTTCTTTCATGGTTGTGCTTTTGGTATTGTATCTAAGAAGTCACCAAGCCCTTGGTTACTTAGATTTTTCTCTTATGTTATCTTCTCTAGGAGTTTCATAGTTTAGCATTTAGGTCTATGGTTCATTTTTAGTTAATTGTCATGAAAGGTGTAAGGCCTGTCTAGATGTGTTTCGCTTGTTGGTTTTTTTCTTTTGCATGTTTATATCCAATTTTTCCAGCACCATTTGTTGAAAAGATTATCCTTTCTTGATTGAATAGCCTTTGCTTCTTTGTCTAAGATCAATTGATTACACCTGTGTAGGTCTATTTCTGGGACTCTAGTCTGTTTCATTGTATTTGTCTATTCTTCCACGAATACAGTCTTGACTACTGTAACTTCATAGTAAGTCTTGGAGTTGAGCAGTGTCAGTCCTCCAACTTTGTTCTTCTTCAGTATTGTGTTGATTTTGCCTTTGCATATAAACTTTAGATTTTCAGTAACCATAAAATAACTTGCTGGGATTTTTATTGGGATTATTGACATCTTAGTATGTCTTCCTATCCATGAACATGAGATAGCTCTCCATTTATTTAGAGCTTTGATTTTTTTCATCAGACTTTTATAGTTTTTCTTGAAAGATCTTGTACATATTTTGTTAGGTTTATACCTCAAGTGTATGTGTATGTTTTGGTGCAAATGTAAATGGTATGTTTTTAATATCAAATTCCAATTGTTCATTCCTGGTACAAAAGAAAATAATTGAAATTTGCATATTAAGTTTGTATACCAAATCCTCAATATAAATGATTATTAATTTCAAGAGTTTTTTTGTGTGTGTCAGTTCTTTGGGATATTCTACATAGATGATCATATTACTTGCAAATAAGGACAGTTTTATTTTTTCTTTCCTAACCTGTAAACCTTTTATTTCTTTTTCTTATCTTACTGCATTAGTTAGAACTTCCAATACAATGTTCATTAACAGTGGTTAAAAGGGGTGTCCTTGCTTGTTAGGAGGAAAGCACCTAGTTTTCACCATAAAGTATGATAGCTGTTGATTTTTAAAATAAGTGATCTTTATTAAGTTGAGGGTATTACCCTCTATAAATTTTTAATTAGAAAAAAATCATACAAATAATAAACACAAACACATTCTCAGGGCATTGTATGTGCATTTTTAGTACTTTATATCTTTGCCAATGTTTCCTGCTGTCAATTTAAAAAAGATTTGCCCAACTGATAGTGTAAAATTTTATTTCATGTTGTAATTTGCACTGCCCAGCCTTCTAGTGTGGGTGACAATCTTTTCACATTGTCAATGTTCATTGTTTTATGTGTGTGTGTGAATTTTCTGTTGATAAACTTCCTACAGTTTCTTTTGGACTGGCATTTTCTTAGTGATTCATAGGAGTTTTTTATTATGTCTAATAATACTTTGTTTTATTTGTTTCAAACATCTTCCCAGTTTGTGGCTTTAAGAAAAACGTGAAGAAAAGGCCTCTTCTGTCACACAAAAGTTTTACATTTGTGTATAGTTAAATTTAACCCCTTTTTCCTCTATGAAGAGAGTATGTTTTTCTGTCATATTGAAAAAAATCATACAGTACCCTAGGATTAGAAAAATATTCTCCTTTATATTCTTCCAAAAGTATGCTTTACACATTGAAGTCTTTAATTCATCTGGGGGTGGGGTGTGAGAGAGAGAAAGTAGGGACATAATTTTATTTTGTTTCCTCATTGCTCAAGAACTATACACCACATACTGGTCGGGGCACATGCCCGGGCAGCCGGCTCCATCCCCAGGGAGGGGTCTGCAAGAGGCGGCTGATCAGCGACTCTCTCATCATTGATGTTTCTCTCTCTCTCCCTCTCCCTTCCTCTCTCTGAAATCAGTAAAGATGTATTTAAAAAATAAAAGAAAATAAAGCATTTTCCCCTTCTGGTTCTTTTTCAAAATTTCTTCTTTTTGGTCCATATTTCTTTCCATCTTTATTTCAGGATTAGTTTAACAAACTTCATAAAAGCTCCTTAGGATTTTTATTGTAATTTTTTAAATTTATATTTTAAATAAGGGAGAATCGATAATTTTTTAAATTTTGAGAGTCTTTCCATCCATGAACATAGTTCAGCTTTTTATCTATCCAATTCTCCAATTTTTCTTGCCTTTTAATAATGTTTGGTGCCCGGCTGGGCATGGCTCAGTGGTTGAGCGTGGACCTAGGATCCAGGCAATTGGGTTCGATTCCTGGTCAGGGCACATGCCTGGGTTGTGGATTTGATCAATGACTCTCTCATCATTGATGTTTCTGTCTCTCTCCCTCCATCTCCTTTCCTCTCTCTGAAATCAATAAAGATATATTTTAAAAAATAATAATGTTTGGTAATCAATGAAAGAAAAGTATTTCGCAACTTTTGTTAGATACCTATCTATGTGAGTTATTCTGTTCATTGCTATTGGAAATGAGATGTTCTTTCCTTTCAATTTTTGAATTTTTATGGCATATTGTAAATATTTTATGAGTTCCTTTTGTATTTAGGCAATCTTGTTGAAGTTTTTCATTAGTTTTAATATTTCTGTAGTTTCTTTTGGGTTTTCTATGAGAATGTATTACATGCAAAAGAAAGTAATATTGGCCCTTTCTTTTCAATTCTTACACCTATTATTTCTTTTTCTTGCTATATTACATGGTTGGGGTCTTTAGCCCAATGTCTACTCTATTTATTTATTTTAATATATCTTTATTGATTTCAGAGAGAGGAAAGGAGAGGGAGAGAGAGACATGGAAACAGCAATAATGAGAGAGTCAGTGATTGGCCGCCTCCTGCATGCCCCCGACTAGGGATCGAGCCTGCAACCCAGGCATGTGCCCCAACCAGGAATTGAACCCCGATCACCTGGATCCTAGGTCGATGCTCAACCGCTGAGCCACGCCCGGCCAGGCCAATGTCTACTCTTAATGGCTATCTTTTATCAAATTAAAAGACATCTCTTCTATTATTAGTTGCAAATAAATTTTTTATTTATAATCATATATGAATGTTCAATTTTAGTGACTTTTTTTCTCCATTTATTAAGATGATGATAGTTTTTAAAGCAAGTACTCACAGAACTAAAGGGAGAAACTGACAGAAACACAATCATAGTAGGGGACTAATTACTCCATAGATAGGCCACCCAAAGAGAAAATCAATAAAGAAATATCAGCCTTAAATGACACATTAGACCAAATGGACATCATTGACATTTACAGGGCCTTTCATCCCAGAATATCAGATTATACAGTCTTCTCCAGAGCACATGGAACATTCTCAAGGATAGACCACATGTTGGGTCACAGAACTAGCATCAACAAATTCAAGAAGACTGAAGTTATACCAAGCATATTCTCTGACCACGATGCCTTGAAATTAGAAATCAAGTGCAAAAAGGAAATAAAAACCCCTCCAAATATGTGGAGATTAAACAAAAAATGACTGGGTCAAACAAGAAATAAAGGATGAGATCAAAAGATATATAGAGACAAATGAGACAAATCAAAACTTCTGGGATTCAGCAAAAGCAGTAATAAGAGGGAAGTTTATATCATTACAGGTCTAGCTCAAGAAACAAGAGAAATCCCAAGTAAACAACCTAATATCACACTGTAAAGATCTAGAAAACGAAGAACAAAAGCCACCCAAAGTCAGCAGAAGAAAGAAAATCATAAAAATAAGAGCAGGATTGAATAAAAGAGAGAAGAAAAGACTATACAAAAAATTAATACAACAAAAAGCTGGTTCTTTGAAAATATTAATAAAATTCACAAACCCTTGGCTAGACTCACTAAGGAAAAAAGGGAAAAGACCCAGATAAACAAAATCAGAAATAAGAGAGACATCAGACATCACAGAAATACAAAGGATCATACTAGAGTTCTATGAAAGACTATATGCCACCAAATTCAATAACCTAGAAGAAGTGGATAAGTTCCTAGAAATATATAACCTTCTTAGACTAAATCATGAAGAACTGGAAAATCTAAATAGACCAATCAACAGCGAGGAAATTAAATTAAAACCATCAAAAACCTCCCAAAATGTAAAAGTCGAGGACCAGATGGCTTCACCAGTGAATTCTACCAAACATTCAAAGAAGATTTGAAACCTATCCTTCTTAAACTCTTTAAAAAATCAAAGAAGAGACAATGTTTCCTATTACATTTTATGAGGCCAGCATAACCCTGACACCAAATCCTGGCAAGGATAACACACACACACGCAAACTACAGACCAGTATCTCTGATGAATGCAGATACAAAAATCCTAAACAAAATACTAGCAAATCAAATACAACAATCCATTAAAAATCATACATCGCGATCAAGTGGGGCTCATTCCAGGGGCACAAGGATGATTCAACATATGAAAATCAATCAATGTAGCGCACACATCAACAAAGAAAGGATAGAAATTATATGATCTTATCAATAGATGCAGAAAAAGCATTTGGTAAGACACAACATCCATTTATGATTAAGACACTCAATAAAATAGGAATAGAAGGAAATTACCTCAACATTATAAAGGTCATATATTACAAACCCTCAGCTAATATCACAGTTAATGGTGAAAACTGAAAGCTTTTCTTCTAAGATCAGGAAAAAGACAGGGATGTCCACTCTCACCACTCTTAGTCAACATAATACTGGAAGTCCCAGCCAGAGTAATAAGGCAAGAGAAAAAAAGAGGCATCCAAATTGGGAATGAAAAGTAATAGTGTCACTTTTTGCAGATGACATGATTTCTTTATAAGAAACCCTAAAGACGCCACCAAAAAGCTGTGAGAAACAATAAACAAGAACAGTAAAGTTTCAGGATACAAAATCAATGTTCAAAAATCCACTGCATTCCTATATACCAAGAATAAAATATCAGGAAGAAATTTGATAAAAACCCAACAATTCCTTCTGCAATTGCAAAAAAAGACAAAAAGGAAAGAAATACCTAGGAATAACTTACCAAAGAACGTGAAGGACCTATATACTGAAAATGCAAAGCATTATTTAAAAAGATTGAAAAAGACATAAATGAAATGGAAAGACATTTCATATTCACGGATTGGAAGAGTAATCATAGTTAAAATGCCCATATTACACAAAGAAATATGCAGATTTAATGCGATCCCCTTCAAAATCTCAATGGCATTTTTTAAAGAAATAGAACAAAAATTAATCAGATTTACATGGAACCACATAGAACCCCAAATAGCTAAAGCAACACTGAGTAAAAGGAACAAACCAGAGGTATCACACTATGTGACTTTAAATTATACTACAGAGCATTGATGATCAGCGCAGCATGGCATGGGCAGAAAAACAAACACACAGACCAGCGGAATAGAATTGAAAGTCCACAAATAAAATCACATGTATATAGCCAAGTAATTTTTGACAAAGGAGTAAAAAACATACAACTGGCAAAATAAATGGTGCTGGGCGAATTGGAAAGCCAAATGAAACGAGACTAATATTTGTCCCCATGTATGAAAATTAACTCAAAATGCATCAACGATCTAACTACAGGACCTGAAACAATAAATTACATAGAAGAAAACATAGGTGCTGAACTTATGGACCTTGGTCTTAAAGAGGATTTTATGAACTTGATCCCAAAGGAGGGCACATAAGAGCAGAACTGAATGAATGGGACTGAATCACACTGAAAACTTCGGCACAGCAAAAGGAACCGACAACCAACCAGAGGCGGCCGAGCGAGTGGGAGAAGGTCCCTGCAAGCAACTGTTCCCACAGGGGCCATGCCCAGAACACAAAGAATTCACACAGAACACCAGGTAGACAGGCAATCCAGCTGAACCTGGGCAGAGGACCCGGACAGGCACCTCTCCCAAGGAGACGTACACGTGGCCAGAGACACATGGGACGGTGCCCGACGCGCCCGGCCGCCGGGGAGGCGAGTCCAAGCTGCACGGAGGCCGCCGCCCGCATCAGAGGGGCCGCTCTCAGCAGGACAGGCAGGGACAGCGTGGAGAGGCCGGGAGGGACCGCCACCCACTGCTGCTGGGGCGCAGCAGGACAGGCAGGGACAGCGTGGAGAGGCCGGGGGGGACCGCCACCCACTGCTGCTGGGGCGCAGCAGGACAGGCAGGGACAGCGTGGAGAGGCCGGGAGGGACCGCCACCCACTGCTGCTGGGGCGCAGCAGGACAGGCAGGGACAGCGTGGAGAGGCCGGGAGGGACCGCCACCCACTGCTGCTGGGGCGCAAACTGGTGCAACAGGTGGCGAGTCCTCAAAAATTAAGAATAGAGTTATCCTTGGCCCCAGCAATCCCTCTTCTGGCATCTACCTGACAATTTTGAAAATGTTTATTCGCAAAGCTATATGCGCCCATGCTCATGGCAGCATCGCTCAGGCGGCCCAGACACCGCGCGGCCACTTCAAGGGCACGGCCCCTTCCTCAGCGGGCCAGTCCCCGGGCCCACCCGCACCCCTTCCTCAGCGGCCAGTCCCCGGGCCCACCCACACCCCTTCCTCAGGAGCCCAGTCCCCGGGCCCACCCGCACCCCTTCCTCAGGAGGCCAGTCCCCGGGCCCACCCGCACCCCTTCCTCAGCGGGCCAGTCCCCGGGCCCACCCGCACCCCTTCCTCAGCGGGCCAGTCCCCGGGCCCACCCGCACCCCTTCCTCAGCGGGCCAGTCCCCGGGCCCACCCGCACCCCTTCCTCAGGAGGCCAGTCCCCGGGCCCACCCGCACCCCTTCCTCAGCGGGCCAGTCCCCGGGCCCACCCGCACCCCTTCCTCAGCGGGCCAGTCCCCGGGCCCACCCGCACCCCTTCCTCAGCGGGCCAGTCCCCGGGCCCACCCGCACCCCTTCCTCAGCGGGCCAGTCCCCGGGCCCACCCACACCCCTTCCTCAGGAGGCCAGTCCCCGAGCCCACCCACACCCCTTCCTCAGGAGGCCAGTCCCCGAGCCCACCCACACCCCTTCCTCAGGAGGCCAGTCCCCGGGCCCACCCGCACCCCTTCCTCAGCGGGCCAGTCCCCGGGCCCACCCGCACCCCTTCCTCAGCGGGCCAGTCCCCGGGCCCACCCGCACCCCTTCCTCAGCGGGCCAGTCCCCGGGCCCACCCGCACCCCTTCCTCAGCGGGCCAGTCCCCGGGCCCACCCGCACCCCTTCCTCAGGAGGCCAGTCCCCGGGCCCACCCGCACCCCTTCCTCAGCGGGCCAGTCCCCGGGCCCACCCGCACCCCTTCCTCAGCGGGCCAGTCCCCGGGCCCACCCGCACCCCTTCCTCAGCGGGCCAGTCCCCGGGCCCACCCGCACCCCTTCCTCAGCGGGCCAGTCCCCGGGCCCACCCACACCCCTTCCTCAGGAGGCCAGTCCCCGAGCCCACCCACACCCCTTCCTCAGCGGGCCAGTCCCCGGGCCCACCCGCACCCCTTCCTCAGGAGGCCAGTCCCCGGGCCCACCCGCACCCCTTCCTCAGCGGCCAGTCCCCGGGCCCACCCACACCCCTTCCTCAGGAGGCCAGTCCCCGAGCCCACCCGCACCCCTTCCTCAGCGGGCCAGTCCCCGGGCCCACCCGCACCCCTTCCTCAGGAGGCCAGTCCCCGGGCCCACCCGCACCCCTTCCTCAGCGGGCCAGTCCCCGAGCCCACCCGCACCCCTTCCTCAGCGGGCCAGTCCCCGGGCCCACCCACACCCCTTCCTCAGCGGCCAGTCCCCGGGCCCACCCACACCCCTTCCTCAGCGGCCAGTCCCCGGGCCCACCCGCACCCCTTCCTCAGCGGCCAGTCCCCGGGCCCACCCGCACCCCTTCCTCAGCGGCCAGTCCCCGGGCCCACCCGCACCCCTTCCTCAGCGGCCAGTCCCCGGGCCCACCCGCACCCCTTCCTCAGCGGCCAGTCCCCGGGCCCACCCGCACCCCTTCCTCAGCGGCCAGTCCCCGGGCCCACCCACACCCCTTCCTCAGCGGCCAGTCCCCGAGCCCACCCACGGGCCGCGGGGCGCAGGGGTGCCGCCTCCTCACACCCTCCTGCGGATAAAGCGGCAGCGAGGCGCTCGCACCAGCGGCCCCGAGGCGCCTGAACCGCTAGGGTTCCCCAGCTCCTGGCAGGGAAGCAGGGCGCAGGGGAGGCCAAACAGAGCTCCACCAGCAGGGCACGGTTACCCACGAAGAAAGCCGCGAGGAGCCGGGACTCCCTGCAGGCTGTCTCCGTCTCCGTCGGGGACTTGGGGACTGCAGCGTCCTGAGAGGAGAGGACCTGGAAGGAGGACAGCAGCAGTGACGGCAGCGGGGTCCCCCCCCCCCCCCCCCCCCCGCTGTCTGGCCCTGGGCGGTGGCTCTCCAGTGGCCTGGCAAGGGGCGGCTGCGATTGACGGTGCTGCGCTTCCTCGGGCGCTCTCCCCGCCCCCCGCCGCCCCAGGAGGTAGCCGCGCCCGGGGTCCCGAGGCCGCGCAAGGGCCCCGACGGGAGCTTGGGCTCCTTGCCCCCGGCTCGTCCGGCGCCTGCTCTGTGCGCCGGGGCTCTTCCTGCCGGCTCCCTGCGCGCAGCTGCCCGCCCTGCCTCCCAGGAACAGGGGCGCCCCTTCAGGCCCGGCAGAGGCAAGGGCCCCTTCAGGCCCGGCAGAGGCAAGGGCCCCTTCAGGCCCGGCAGAGGCAAGGGCCCCTTCAGGCCCGGCAGAGGCAAGGGCCCCTTCAGGCCCGGCAGTGGCAGGGGCCCCTTCAGGCCCGGCAGTGGCAGGGGCCCCTTCAGGCCCGGCAGAGGCAGGGGCCCCTTCAGGCCCGGCAGAGGCAAGGGCCCCTTCAGGCCCGGCAGAGGCAAGGGCCCCTTCAGGCCCGGCAGAGGTAAGGGCCCCTTCAGGCCCGGCAGAGGCAAGGGCCCCTTCAGGCCCGGCAGAGGCAAGGGCTCCTTGCTGTACTGATGTTGACGTGAGACACTTCATCGTCCCTGATGGGTTTCCCTGAGCCCCTCCCATGCCATCTGTCTGTCTGTCTGTCTATTTAACATCATCAATCTTTATATGTATTTTTGAATTTATGTATGTATATGTGTATTTATACATGTATGTATGTATCTATCACCTGTCTATCAATCATCTATTTATTACCTATCATCTATCTATCTATCCATCCATCTATCATCTGCCCAGCATCACCTATCATCTATTTATTGATCACCTACCTATCACTTATATACTCTATTTTTGCTCAGATATTTTGAAATAGATTTTTTTTATTAAGCTTTTCTCAATTACATTTGAGCATAACATCTGTAACGTCTGACTGACATCATAATTGGTACCAGAAATGGCCCCAGAAAACAAACCTTCCAAATGGGATTCTGGCATTGGACTGCTCAGATACCAGAGGGGACTACAGTCATTTGCTAGGAGGAGCTGGGACTCTGGTCGGCTGTAGCATGTAGTGCACCAGAGTTACCAGGGCTGGCAGGAGATCAAGTGTAGGCGGAGGACTAGTGATGGAAGACCAAGTGGCTGTGCCCTTTGGCTGGGGCTACAGCAGTGGTAATCGGGACTGTAAGGTCAGAAATGCATAAGGAAAAAAGAGAAACTAAAAATTGCGATTATTTACTCAGAATATACTCAGATAGTTAGAAAATCTGGCAGCTCTGTAGGGACTTCACACATTCTGTAGCTGCACAGCAGCTATGGCTGAGGGACAAGCCCTGCGGCCCGATACATGGGTGGTGGAGTTGCAGCACAGTGTATGTCCTGCCCCACGGCTCTTCTCTCAGCTGATGGCACTGATGGGAAGGAGTGGGACCCTGAGATAAGGAATGAAGTCATTTGGGCAGACACAGAAGAGGCTAAGAAGTTTAAACCTCCAAATCCCCCTGAACTCTTGCCATCAGGCAACCCATTCCTAATGTATAAATGCCCTTCATGAATGCACCTGAGAATTTTCTAATGAAAGGATGCTGATTCCTCTCAGCTGTGAGTCCCTACCAATGCTAACTGCCTCCAGGCCCATATGGGAATTAGATTCCAGCAGAGCCCGGATGGAGGAGCGCAAGACCTATTTTTGGAGGAGATAGGCTATCTGCCAAAAGAGTTGCAAGATCTTGCCAATTTTTATCTGCTGGTGGCCGGGGAGCATATATAGGAATGCATTACAAGACCAATAGAAACGAAATATAAGGGTTGATTTGGCTGTATATACTGCCATTGGTGTATACATTCATAATTTGGAATTTAATGTGTTGGCTTGAGCCTACTATGTTGGCTAATTGAAGCCTGGACTCAATTGTGACCTAGAGTCAGGGAGGCTCAAGTACGGGAACCTAAGGGCCCAATAAAATGGGAAAGTCGGAATGGACTCTATTAGGTACAACTTGATTAACTACCTTGTAATCAGGCCCTTTCCCTTTTCACTCCCTTTCTCAGTAGGGCCTGGAGGACACCCCCTTAACCAAGGTATTGAGCTGGCAAGGGAGCACCAGCATCTTTGGAAAGCACTGTGTCTGATATCTATAGGCCAGAGATGATGATGGAAGAATCTGCACCTAAAGATGGTGTTTAAGTGGTGGAGCTGAGGTGGGCAGAATTATCATAGGAAGCTATAGGGGGGTGGTAACCATGGATCTGCAGTGATGGCTAATGGACGTAATTGCTGCAAATCAAATAGACGAGCAGCTTACCAAGAAGGTGCTTGATGTGAATCAGAGGGAAAATTCTAATTTTGGTGTGCAGATACCTAACCTAAATCATTGTGATGGGATTCATAGCGAATACCAGTACCCTTAAGGCAGTGCACAGGCCCAGAGCTCCCAGACTGAAGGAGAGGGGAGTCCCTGCTGCAAGGCGGTCACAGCTGCATACAGCCATTCTCCCCACGTCTCCCCAAGAGACCTGGGTGTCAGGTTGACTGCATGCTGGGGAAAGAAAAATATTCAGATCTCTTGTGGTGCACAAGTTTGAGTGGAAGCCTAAGGAGTCAGGTGACTTGAGTGTCTTGGCTCAAGTCTGTCCTCAAAGGGGACCGTAGTTATTTTCTTGAGCCAAGAATATATAAAGAGAAAGATATATACTTGGTTACAGATATAATTAGTATCTAGCAGAATCCCTACCTTGCTCCCGGAGAAGATGAAGTGGAAGGCCCTGGAAATGTGCCTCTTTTCTAATTCGTTCCATGAATGAACACGGTAAACCCAAACGAATAATGCATCCCTCGGTGAATTTCAGAGATTTCAAAGACTTAAAAGATGTAGTACAGTGATTTCTACTTCATAATTTAATTAGCCTCTTCATCTTAATTCTGCTGCTGCAAAATCCAGGTAGCTTGTGATGGATTATTGTAGAGGAGTGATTCTTGAACTTGACTGAGCATCAGAATCACCTGGAGAGGAGTTAAAGCGCAGAGCGCTGGGTCCCACCTCCAGGATTTCTAATTCCTTAGGTCTGGGGTGAAACCTGAGTATTTGCATTTCTAACAGATTCCACCTGATGATAATCTTGCTCGTCCTGGGGCTGCTTTTTGAGAACTTCTGTGTAGCTATTCAGACTTAATGAGGTGGCAATGATAATTCCAGCTGCTCTTCTGGAGGTAACATTCTCAAGCAAATGAACCTGTAGCGGCTGCCATTTGCTATACAGCATTTGAACTATCTAAAGTTTATCCTTGAAAAGTACTCAAGTGGACATGCAGGTGGCCAAGAGACATGAAAAATACTCAAAGTCACTAATCATCAGAGATGCAAATTAAAACAACAGTGAGCTATCGCCTCACACCTGTCAGAATGGCTCCATCAACAAATCAACAAAGGACAAGTGCTGGCCAGGGTGTGGAGAAAGGGGACCCTGGTACACTGCTGGTGGAAATGCAGACTGGGGCAGCTACTGTGGAAAACAGTGTGGAGTTTCCTCAAAAAATTAAAAATAGAGCTGCCATTTGACCCAGTGATCCCACTTCTAGGAATACATCCAAAGAATCCTGAAACACTAATCAGAAAGAACATATGCACCCCTATGTTCATAGCAGCGCAGTTTACAATAGCTAAGATCTGGGAACAGCCCAAGTGCCCATCAGTAGCTGAGTGGATAAAAAGCTGGGGGACATTTACACCGTGGAATACTACACAGCTGTAAAGAGGAAGGATCTTTTATCCTTTGGTACAGCATGGAGGGACCTCAAGATTACTATGCTAAGTGAAATAAGCCAGGCAGAGAAAGATAAATACCATGTGATCTCACTTATATGTGGAATCTAAAAGACAAAATAAATTGATTAACAAAATAGACCCAGAAACTTAGAAGCAGGGAACAGACTGACAAATCTCAAACGGAAGGCGGGGGGTGGGTGGGAAGAGATCAATCAAAGAACTTATATGTATAACCCATGGAAGAAGGCAATAGTGTGGTGAAGGCCTGGGGCAGGGGGTAGGTGCAGGGTAGGAGGGGTCAATGGGGAAAGAAAGGGGATATCTGTAATACTTTCAACAATAAAGATAAATGAAACAAAACAAAACAAAACAAAAGTACTCAAAAACAGTTTGCTTTCACAGGGCATATACCTTTTCTCTCCTTCCACAGGGTTATGTCTGTTTTCTAGCCAACTGTCATAATGTAAACTGGAGGAAAAGCTGGTTATTCTGATATCCCATCGGCCATCGAGGTAGCCCATTATATTGATGATATGCTAACAGCCCTAGTAGGCAGGAAAGATCAAGCATCTAGATGGCTTGGTGACACATGTGCATGGCAGAGAGTGAGAGATAAACTGCAAAATTAAGGGACCTAATAGAGCCATGATGTGTCTCCAGGTCCGGTGGTCTGGGATACGTTGCAATGTAGCTGCTAGAGTAAGGGATAAACTGCTGTATCTTATGCAGCCCACCAGGAAGAAAGAATCACAGTGCTGGCAGGACTTTGGAGGCTGCGTACATCACATTTGGGAGTGTGGTTGTAACCCAGTTACTGGCTGATCCATAAATACACCTTTTGTTTTTTTTAAGCTTGATTGAAGCATAATTTTCACAAAGCAAAATTAAGTTGATGATGAGTTTTGACAAATGTATTCAATTATATGTCAACCACCAGACAAACAAAATCATGATATAGAACCTTTCCATCACCCTAACATGTTTCCTTAGAGTTGCAGTCAGTCCCCTTACCCCACCCACAAAACCCTGGCATTCACTCACCACTTTTTTATCAATATGGTTTTGCCTTTTTTAGACTTTGCATGACACAATCATATAGTATGTAAGTCTTTCGAATATTGCTAACTTTCCTCAGCATAGCAAATTTGAGATTCATCAGTGTTGTAGCATATTCCTGTCTATTGCTGAGTAGTATGCCATTCCTTGGATGTACCAGTGTTTATTTGTCCATCCCCTAACTGATGAATATTTGTATGATTCACAGTTGTGGATGATTATGAATAAAGAAGCTACAAACGATTGTATGAGAGTTCTAGGTGCTCCACATCCCACCAGAACATGGTATTGTAAGTTTCTTTCTTTCAAGCCATTTTCATAGATGAGCAGCGGTTGGTTCATTTGCATATTGCTAATAACTGAAGGTGGTGCACATCTTTGCCATCCGTATATCTCCTCTGGTGTGATGTCTGTTTAACTATTGTGCCTATTAAAGTTTTCTTCTTATTGTTTAACTTTGAGGGTTTGTGAAATATTCTGGATACACATCCTTTATCAGATACGTGATTTGCAAATATTTCCCCCCAGTCTATGGCGTGGCTTTTCATTCTCTTGAGAGAGTCTTTTGCGTAGTAAAGCTTTACATTTTAATGAAGCTTAATTTATCAATTTTTTTCTTTTATGGTTTGTGCTTTTGATATCATGTTTAAAAACACTTTGTCAAGAAAATAGTTCCCCTGTTTCCTGTTAAAAGCTTTAGGTTTAGTTCTATTTTGAGTTAATTTTCACATAAGGTGGACAGTACAGGTCAAGTTTCATCTCTGTTTTTTGCATATATATGCTCATCTGTCCCAGCATAACTCGTTGAAAATACTATCATTCTCCACTGAATGGCTGCTGCAATTTTATCAATGACTTGTTGACCATATTTGCATAACTCTACTTGGACTGTCTATTTGAATGTATTGATATACGTGTCTATCCTTCCACCAGTTCTACACTGCTACGGTTATTGTAAATTTATAGTAAGTCTTGAAATCAGGTGAGGTGAGTTCTCCAATTTTGTTATTATTTTTCAATATTGTTTTGGTTGTTGTAGTTTCTTAGCCTTTTCACACAAACTTTTTTTTTAAATTTATTTTTTTCATCACCATTTAGCTCCTCTATGCCCTCTTCCACCTCCACCCTGCACCCCACAAACACCTCACTGTTGTCCACGTCCATGAATTCTCTCTCTTTTTTTCTTCTTTGCTCAATGCCTCCACTGCACACCACCTCCCCAAGCTGTCTGCCTGTTCACTGTTTCTATTTTGCTTGGTAGTTCAGTTTGTTCATTAGATTCCACATATAGGGGTAAAATTTTCTTCCTTCTTAAAGCAGAATAGTATTCCATTGTGGACATGTCCCACAGCTTTTTATCCACTCATCTACCGATGAGCACTTGGGCTGCTTTTAAATCTTGGCTATCGAAAATAACGTTGCAATCAACATAGGGGTACATCTTGTAAATTTATAGTGTTTTGGGTTTCTTCAGATAAATTCTCACAACTGGAATTCCTGGCTCATAAGGCAGTTCCATTTTTAATTTTTTTAAGAAAACTCCATACTGATTTCCACAGTGGCTGCACCAGTCTGCACTCCCACCAGGAGTGCACTAGGGCTCCCCTTTTCTCCACATCTTCACCAGCACTTGCTGTTTGTTGATTTGTTGATGGAGCCATCTGACAGGTGTGAGGTGATACCTCATTGTGGATTTAGTTTGCATCTCTGATGATTAGTGACGTTGAGCATCTTTTCATATGTCTATTGGTCATCTGTATGTCTTGTTTGGAGAAGTGCCTATTCTTGTCTTTTGCCCATTTTTTAATTGAATTGTTTGTTTTTTGGTGTTGAGTAAGTTCTTTATAAATTTTGGATATTAACCTCTTATCAGATGTATCATTGGCTAATATGTTCTCCCATTCAGTGGGTTGCCTTTTCATTTTGTTGATGGTTTCCTTTGCTGTGGAAAAACTTTTTAGTTTGATGTAATCCCATTTCTTTATTTTTTCTTTTGTTTTTCTTGCCTGAGAAGACATATCAGAAAATATATTGCTACTAGAAATGTTCAAGATTTTACTGCCTCTGTTTTCCCCTAGGATTTTAATAGGTTTGAATCTTACATTTAAGTCTTTAATCCATTTTGAGTTTATTCTTGTGTATGGTGTAAGAAGGCAGTCTCATTTCATTTTTTTTTTTTTTTTGCATGTATCTGTCCAATTTTCCCAAAACACTTTATTGACTAGACTATCTTTATCCCATTATATTTTCTTGCCTTCTTTATCAGATGTTAATTGATCATAAAGGCATGAGTTTATTTCTGCACTCTATTCTGTTCCATTGATCTATACGTCTGTTTTATGCCAGTACCATGCTGTTTTGAGTACTATGGCCTTGTAGTATAGTTTGATATCAGGTAGTGTGACTCCTCCCACTTTTTTCTTCTTTCTCAAGATTGCTGTGACTTTTCAGGGTTTTTTGTGATTCCATATAACTTTTTGGAATGCTTTTTCTAGTTTTTCGAAACTAGATAAGAATTGTGTTTAATCTATACATTGCTTTAGTAGTATAGAAATTTTAGTGATGTTAATCCTTCTTATCCATGAACATGGTATATGCTTCCACTTATTTGTATCTTCTTCAGTTTATTCTTCAGTGTCTTATAATTTTCTGAGTACAGGTCTTTTCCATCCTTGTTTAAATTTATTCCAGGTATTTTATTTTTTGTGCAATTGGAAGTGGGATTGTTAGTTTCCCTTTCTGAGAGTTCATTAATGGTGTATAAAAATGCAACTGATTTCTGGATATTTATATCCTGCTGCTTTACTGAATCATTTATCAGTTCTAATAGCTTTTTGGTGGAATCTTTAGGGTTCTCTATATACAGTATCATGTCACCTGCAAATAATGACAGTTTTACTGTTTCTGTTCAATTTAGATGTCTTTTATTTCTTTTACTTGTCTGATCGCTGTGGCTAGGACTACTAGTACTGTGTTGAATAAGAGTGGTGAAAGCAGATATTCTTGTCTTGTTCCTGATCTTAAGGGAAAATGCTTTTAGTTTTTGCCCATTGAGTATGACGTTGGCTGTGGGTTTGTCATATATGGCCTTATTATGTTGAGGTATGTTCCCTATATTCCCACTTTGGTGTGAGATTTTAGCATAAATAGGTGCTGGAATTTATAAAATGCTTTTAATCATTTATTGATATGATCATGTGATTTTTTTCTTCTTTATTCTGTTAGTGTGCTAGATGACATTAATTGATTTTCAAACCTTGAATAAGCTTTGCATACCTGGCATAAATATCACTTGGTTGTGGTGTATATTTCTTTTTATATATTGTTGGATTCAATTTGATAATACCTTGTTGAGGATTTTTACAATTATGTTCATGAAAATATTGGTCTATAGCAGGGGTGGGGAAACATCTGGCCTTGCCAAGGCAACTGCAGGTAGGACTCAAAATTCAATAAATTCAATTAAATGTTTGACCAAATAAAGCAGGCTAATTTTTAAGTTGATAATTTTGTATGGCCAGCGAATGATGCTATAAATGTTCAAATGGCTCTTGGCAGAAAAAAGATTCCCCACCCCTGCTTTAGAGGGACCACAGTCCTGCCGACACCATGATTTCAGACTTGCAGCTTCCAGAATTGTGAGAGAACAAATTGCTGTTGTTTTAAGTTACCCAGTTGTGATTTGTCATACAGAGTGGCTATGCATTTTCTTCAGTCTATATCTGGACTGATAGGAACAGATAGGAAGCAGTAAGAAAAGCAGCAATGCTCAATTTGCTTTCTCTAGGCTGGATGGCCTGTTTTTGCCTCTTGTCAGTCACTGCTGTGCCAATTAAAGGTGAAATGAAATATTATGAGTGGGACGGTCCAGATGGCAATTGGTAGCTCCATGCTGCCTGAGCCATGCCCTGAACGTGAGACTCCAGATTTTGAGAAACACATCTCTCCAACCATCTATAGTTTCTGACCCAGAAGAAAGGGTTCTTTGCTGGTTCTAGTTGTCATTTTATTGCTTTCTGACTCTAAACGTGTAGGTCAGGTTTTACTCCGTAGGTTCTTCCCTGTGAGCTGCAGGGCAGCACGCTCAGCCCAGTAGGCCTCAGTCGCTCCTGCCTCCCGTTAGAGTGCGTTTACTTTTGGCAGAATGCAACTTCCTGTTTCAGAGAAAAAGGATTTAAAATGGGTTTAAAAATGAGGTCCCCAGGCTCCTTGGATAGCAAATGGCTTTAAAACACAACACTTTAATGGTCTATGAGTAACCGGCTCAAAACAAAGGTATTGAATATCCCTTTAAATGTATATGGGTTTCAAAAACAAAAAGAGAATAGAGCTGGCAACATTTCTTCTGGGTTTTACAGAATTTGAAATGCTTGAGAATTGTCTACACATGTGCCCATACACAACTGCACAGGGTTATAACTGACCTGGAGGGACAGCAGGCCGATAGGTGCAAACCCAAACAGCGTGCAGCTTTGGCGGCTGCACTGAGGGGAGCGTATCTCTCCCCTAAGCTCCCCTCTGTGAAGGGGAAGCAGGGTGCTGGGCGCAGGAGGGGCGGGGGGGGGGAGGAAGAGCGCCAGGTGTCGCTCTAAGTGCTGTGTTGCTGTGTGAATGGAACAATTTGCTGTACATTTTGAGTTGCTAACATTTGGGAGAATAGTGGACAATGGAGCTTCATGTAAACTGAATTTTGTAACAGTGACAGAAAGTAAAGAAAGCTTAGTGCAAACTGATTTTGTGTATGGTCTCACTTTTCTACTGCGTAACGACACTACCGTGATGGAGCCCAAACAAACAGGCGCGTGCTTTATGCAGCAGAGCAAAACCCTTCTGCGGGTAATCACCGCGTGCTGCCTGCCCAGGCCACGGGCTTCCTCAGCGACTACTCCTCAGCAATTTGGGTGTTGAGCTAAAAAATTACTCCACTGGCTTTAGAACAAGGAAGAAAAAAATAAATAAGATCAGTTCTGACGAACCCCAGCATCTGCCAAGCATCTACTGTGTGTCAGGCATGGGGCGTGACACAGTGATAATCAGATGGAGGCACTGGAATGGTCCAGAACTCCGAGGAGCGTGGGAAAAGACAGGGCGTGACTGTCTCGGTTTGCGTTTCCCCAGAGGCCGACACTGAGGCAAGGATGCGAGGACTGCTGCCTTAATCAGGACTGACGTCAGGAACCATGGATAGGGAAGGGAAGCAAGTGAGACAGGGAAGGCGAGGAAGACACTGAAGGAAGAAACTGGTATTTCTCCCAGGAAATGTGCCGAGCGCAGCCTGGTGCCGGGAGGCCCCAGAGAGATGGGCAGTCAGGTTCTCATTCGCACCCAGGGCTGGCTAAGGGCTGCTCCTGGGCGCGCTTGCTCCCCAGCGCTCCCGGCTTCTTGCGTGAAGATCGAGAGAAAGCCTCAGCCTGAGAGCTGGCTTTTGCAGTAGAATGGCCCCAGCAGGTAAAGGGTGAGCTGTCCCTGAGCATCCGCTGAGAATTGAGAGGGTGAGGAGTGGCCCAGCAACAAATGCAAAATGAGGTCAGAGGAGGAAGGCAGCACTGCGGGATGGAGCAAGGAGGCAGAAACTCATGGAAAGGTGTGGGAGTTGATCCAGCTGAAAGATGCGGGGCGCAGGGAGCCAGGGCGGCTGATTTCAGGGCCTTCTGAAAACCTGAGCTGGTAATGAGACTGATCTAGCAGAGTCCGCCCAGGAATGTCCACAAACACAAGCTGAATAGTCCATAATGTGCTCTATTTATATGAATATCGAGATTCAATGTGCAATTTTGAGCAGAGAAATATGAACTATTTTGGTGTGGCAGAGCCTGCCACTTGTCCCCCAACACCCATCCCTTTGTCTCCCACAGCAGCAAAATTTTCAGGTGGGCACAGCAAAATACAGACTTTACTCCGGCCGCTCTGGTAGCCAGCGTGGCCACGTGAGCCAGTCTGGCGGGGGTGTGAAGGGAACTGATGCAGGCAACCCCCAGGCCTCGGCCCCCTGGACGTGCTCCCGCTCCCTGCCCGCCCGGCGGGAATGCCAGCTCCGAGAGGGTCATGAAGGCAGCACTTCTGGGAGAGCACAGCATCAGGCGGATGAAGCCTGAGCGCCTAGAAACTTTAGGGAGTGGAAGCACAAACCATCCCTTTGGGTGTTTGGGAACAGGCTCAACCTATATTCTAACTACAGATTACGGAAATATTCAGGGTGAACTTTGGAGGGAGGGGCAGAGAAGGCCTACATGCGTGTTACGTTTGCCGTGACTCTGGTTGGCACTCTGCTATGCTCAGCTTTTTCATGGTTCTGATGCTTAATTCTCAGATTGCTACTTCTTTTAAGCCTCAGTTTTTGTATTTACAAACTAATATTATGGTGACGAGAGTTTCTATAATACTGGAAGGAGCCTGAGGACTGACAGCCTGACAAGGTGGAGAGAATGTTAATGGAGGGTCGCGGGCAATGGCCCGACCAAGGACGACCTGAGGCAGCCTCCCGTGGGATGCTGAAGGAGACATGCCGCGGGGTGTGACTCTAAGGGAGCACATCTCTGCGTGGGTGTGTGTATATTTAAATGCCAGCTTGAGTGTGAAGCGGACGGACATTGGTCTCGAGGAAGTGAATGGGGTTGGGGTGCTTGGCAGGAGTGCAGAAGCAATCATCCTAAACAGATAAAGCTAATATTTGGTAATTAACAAATTGTGTCATTGCTCATTTGCAATCTAGTTAATAAAATAGTCTACGTTTGTGTGATACAGCCAGTCGGAGATTGTAATTGGATGTGCAGTTGCTCTTGGTTGCTTTGTGATGCTTATGCTAATGTGAGTTTAGAACTTAAGAGTAGGGGTACCTGCTGTGCTTAAGGCTCACTTCTTGGCCAGAGGCAACAAAATAGCTCCATCTGCCCGCATCCTAAGAATAGTCTGAGGCTATTCAACAGCAGAGGGTGCCTCAAAAGCCAGCCTCCCAAGGTTCAGGAGCTGAGTTACACATCGGGTGCACCATAGGGATGGTGGGTACCTGTGGTTACACTCCCCTGGGGTGTTCAGAGAAGGGGCATCCCTTCTGTGAATTAAGCTGCATTTTAGCAAGGCTGGGACCTTTTAGTAACTTTGTGCCTAAACATAAAAAAGTTTCCCAGGGATCATGATGTCTAGCACAGGGTAGGTACTCAGATAACGGGTGTGGAATAAATGAACAAATAATTGACCATTGGCTTGGCGCTAACCGTCAATACCTATGTGATCAACTGTTGAGCGCCTCAGAACTTTAGTAGCCATGTGCTTGTTAGTAACTTGGTCTCCCCAGAGTGATGTCAATCCCTACCTTTTGTTCAAGTTTTTTTCTCTCTTGAAGGTTGAGAGAGATTCAATGCCCTGCCCCTTGCCCTAATCAGCCTCTTTCTGTAGATCAATATGTACACTCGTATCTTTAGCTTTTACTGGGCAGTAATTTTGCAATCCATATGTAATTCATTAGCATGTAAAATGCTCTGCTATTTGAGCCAAAATAATATACAGGCTGTCTGAAAAGTCTGGCAACAGAGGATAAACTTATTTCAAATAGTTTATTAGTTAAATTTTTAAATAATATACTTAATACGTTTTCCCTCAAACTCCAGACACCTTTTTAGGTAAAGTAACTCTAAATTTAAAGCAATATGCCCAATCTTTAGTCTGAAGGAGTACAACAAATGTACTATTTCTTCCATGTTTCAAGAATAATTGGCCACTCTGTAGTGTACTTGTGAGTTTGTTTTAGATGAACAATAGTTTAGAGGTACTTCATCTGAAAAGCTGTCTGGAGGTTGAAGGAAACTATATCAAATATATCTTTTTAATATAGTGTAATATGCTGTTTGAAAGTAAGATTTCCATGTGTTTGCAGATTTTTTGTAGATCCTGTAACTGACAAGTGTCTTGGAGTTGAATATTTTTTGTGTGTGGATCAGTTGAAAGAAAACAAGGACTTTCACATTTGTTTCCAGCATCTACTTACAATATGCTCAGAATAAAATATAAAGATTGAGCTTTTGGCTTGACTCAAACCTGACTCTCTGCAAAAAATATTTTAAAAGGAGAAAATAATAAATTTGAAGTAGGAAATAGGGAAAAGTGCATAATATTCTCCACCGACAAATCTGTCTTTGCAATCTCCCCGAAGCCAGCGCGCTCCACATGCTCTATAAACCCACTTTACAGGGGAACTTAATGGGCTGGATTTGCAGCAAGTTAAATGAGATTTCTTTTTTTAAAGCTGATGCAGGTTTCACAGGCTGACGCCCTTCACTCTTTAAGCGAAACCATCTTGGTTTTGAATCCTTAGGCCCATTTCACCGTCAGCTCTGTGTCAAATGACCCTGATATGAAAGGAAAGCCCCTTCAGGTCTTTGGTCTGGGATGGTGTCAGAGGCAAATCTGAGTTTTGTTCTCATGGCTTATCATGATCTCTTTCAACTTTTGATGTAATTATGTCCAAATTCAAGGATTATATGAGAGGCTCTGGACATTTAGGCCTTCATTCCAGTAGTAACGGGCTGGAGGCAGACCCTCTGCCTCTAGCTACTGTGCTATCTGTCTGTTTCAGCGATTATGGTTTAGGGCTAGAATCTTTGTCTGGGAGCCCCTTTGGATTAACACTTTTATCTTTGTATATGTAAACCTACCATAGGTACCCAAGACTTTCCTCATTAGAAACTTGGTCCCTCAGGGGGATATACTAAGAGTTCATGGTCATTAGGTATATTCCCCAAAGGTATCCAGGTTGGCAAATTTGTGTTCTCAACAAAAATTAGAGATTAGAGAAAATCAATAGAAATAGTAATAACCCATTAAAAATCTTCTAGAAGAAATCTGCTTCCAAAACACACTAGGTTTGTTAATGTAAAAACCTGCTCGCGGAAATAATTCCTCTCCTGAGCCAGCACCTTTCCATTTTCGGGAGCTGAGAGGGCACTCTCTTCTCTGGAGACAGACTCGCTTACACTTTAGATGTGCAGCCAGCACCTCTTTAAAAGTTCCTGAGCCAGCCCTTCCTGGTTTGAAATGTAATATATTTTATGCTTGCATTTTCCTCTAGTTTGGTCTCCATGTGCCTCAGGGGAAATGCTTATACATCCCCCTGACCTTTCAATAAATGATTGCTGGGCTGAGAGACACGTTTTCCTCTGCCTTTGTTTTCCTACCCCAGGTAGCGAGATGTTCGGCAGTGAACCGACTTTCTTTGTGGGGTGGTGGGACCCTGACAACAATGGTGTTTTTATTTTAAGGGACTAATCAACACAGAAGAAGAAATGTCAGTCTACAAATACAAAACTCGATCACCTCAAGTGTGTGGAATTAACTTCTCGCATGGACGTGGAGCTTTGTCATGGACAGACAGCGCCAGATCCAGTGTGCCACTCAACATGACCAACCCCAACGGCCCCTAGCAGCCTGCAGGTAGGCTGGAGGCCCCATTCTGGCCACTCACATCCTCCCTCTCTCCCTCCCCTCCTTTCTTCCTCCTAAGACAAGCACACTTGTATTGCAAATGCAAACTCTATGTAAAACTATAGTTTATAGTCTCAGTTGCCTTTGAAATTGTGTAGGATGCCATGCCATGTAATAGTAACACACTGTCTGGCAGGGCTGGTGGGAGCCGCAGGACTGCGCGCTGTCCCGTCCGCAAGTACTCGGAGGGCCCAAGGCGGTTCCCTGGGGAGGGCCGGAGGAGCATCGGAGAAGGCAGGGTGTGAGCGCGGCCTCCGGAGACCAGTGGGTCGCTGCGTTGCGACAGATGAAATGTGGGAGAGGCTCCGCTAAAGGTAGGCAATGCCTGTTTGCTTGACTAGCATCCTGGCTGAAGAAAAGCACAACAGGCTGGGAACACTGACACTTCTGGAACAGCATGGCAGGCACAGGAGCGCGGGAGCGGGGGCTGCGGGCAGGGCGGCCAGTGGCCTTTCTGACACGTGAGGGGTGAGATGGGGAGGCCCTGAGGAGACGTCAGGGTGCCCTCCACCTGCCTTGATGGGGGCTCCATGCTCCCTCTGATGAAGCCTAAGCCCCCCTCTCTTTCTCCTTGAAGCTCATCATCCGGCGGCCCTTCTCTCAAAGATCACTTCTGAGCTAGATGTTATCAACGCTAAAATTGTGCAATTATTTGTGGAAATCTGAATTCAGAATTCCACATTTCTTTATTTCTAATAAATTTTATCTATTTTTTTTCTTTTTTTTGGCTCTCTATTCTAGGCCTGGAAATCATTTTGGGTGTCAATTCTGTCACCTAGCATATTGGCTGTCCCCCCAGCTTGGTGGTGTGAGATTTTTTTCAAGGCCAACATCAATGGATTTGGCAACACCCTTTAGGTCACTGTGTTTTCACCAACTACAAGCGTATCTAATCACCCAGGCCCCCTTCTCTGTCAAGTCCAACACTGTGCGGAAACCATAGGGCATGTTCTTCTGACCTACATGCCGGTTACCACACTGAAAGGGAAACGCATTCATGTGGCAGGATGCATTCTTTATTCCTTTTACATGCAATCAAGCGATCCATAAACTGTTCCATCACGCAGGCTCCTGGACTTACAGGGGCTTATATCCTCATAAACCCATCATAAGCTGGAAATGCATTTATTACACCTACGCTCCCAAACATCACAGCTTAGCCACACCTACCTTAAACGTGCTCAGAACACTTACATTAGCCTGTGGTCGGGCAAAATCACATCACTGCTCCCCAGCTTAACAGGAGAGTATGGCACCCCGTATTGCTAGCCTGGGAAAGACCAAAACTCAAAATCCAGAGTATGGTATCCACTGAATATGTATTGCTTTTTCACCATTGTGAAGTAAAAACATTGTAAGTCCAACCATCGTGAGTTGGGGACCGTTTGTACAGTTTTCCAGGTGTCTGAACCCTAAATACATGTCTAGAACCCTAAAATTCATCTCGTCCTTTGCTATGTAAAATCTGCACATTTGTCTGCCTCCAGCGTTTGGCGTTCTCCGTGTTCAACACGCTTCCTCAGACAGTGCTAAAAGCGGTCAATTTGAGATTTCCAAATGGGGGTTCTATCCACCAGCACAGCAAAACGTCCCCAGGCACAGGGTTTTTGGGTATTCAAGAACATGAGACAGGAGGCAGGCGGGCAGTGGTCCTGAGGTTGGGCCTCCCCTTGCTCGCCGCCCTTGCAGGTGACCTTCCAGGCTCAGGTAAGACCCAGGGCCCCGGGCGCCCTGCCGCCCTGCCCTGGTCACTCCCTCAGCCTGTTCCTAGGGGGCCAGAGGGCTGCAGGAATCACGCCTGGCAGGAATTTTTTAATAAGTTCAGTAACTACTTCCAGGATGGCTTAAAAGAAGCGGAGTCTGGAATCAATTTGTAACTCTTTCCATGCCTCCCGCTCCGACTTGCTTCCTGACAGGTAGCGGAAGGGTGGCTGCTGGGGGAGGACCTGCCCTGGCCGCCGCTCCCTCTGGGCCGCTGCTCCCGGGGAGCGTGCGCCTGGGAGAAACCAGGGAATAATGTCCCTGGGTTCAGGTGTACTGACTGTAGAATCAGGACCCCTCTGGCACAACAACTGTGACATCTAGTAAGTGAGTGCCGTAGCCGCATTTGGGGTAAGAACAGCTTGGCTTTGCAGTCCTTTTGTTTCATGATTAATGTGACCTGGAAAAGATCCAGGGCCACATTAGCTCTCCCCACTCCTTCGCAGCTCATTGTGTCAATCTCCTGCAGTTTGTAAAAGTTCTCTGGGACTTTTGTCCTTTGTGTACTTTATCCCCAAGTTCTAGTTAAATTTTTGAGAAACTGTGGACCTTAGAGCATTATCCCTTCGCTGGAAAAAGCCCAGGAAATCTGTGAAAACACACCTATGTGCAGTTCTACTCCGCACCCAAATAATAACAGCGTTTCCATTTTTTTCTATTAAATGCCTCTCCGCTCCTGTCCGGCCGCTCCGCACGCCCTTAGAGTGGCTTTTCTTGGTGTGTGTCCCCTTTGTTTCACCCCCGGAAATTGAAGCGCTTCAGGCCTTTTCATTCTTGCATGAAACCTTGGCTGCTTTTTCCTCCCAATATTTGGAAAAGTCGAGGTATCATGTGAGCTGCCAAACAGACTGGGTGGGAATTGGAAACCATCCAGGGCCATATTAGTTCTCTCCGCTCCTTCCCAGCTCATTGCAAACCGCTTGTATCAGTCTCCTAAGGTTTGAACAAGTTCTCTGGGACTTCCATCCTTTGCACACTTTCGCTCTTAACCTCAGAGAGTCTCATTTCAAAACGACCCGCTAACGTGGATTCGGATTAGCATCGGCTATGTAGACCGACCGGCAGAGAAGCGTTTAGAAGCAACCCTCCCTGGGAGGGGACTGGACTCAGGAAACCTTGTCCAGGCCTTAAACTCACTGGCTGTTAGGCGGACGGCTGCGATCTAGCTCCCCCTTTTGATTTAATGAGAACAGGTCAGAGGGCCACTGTAAAGTACACAACACTTCCAGTTTAAAATAGACCTTGGAAGACATTGAAAGAGGAAGGAAGGGGAAGAATGTGGGACTGCAACGGGACAGGGCTCTTTGATCACCAACCCAGCGAGAATTTTAATTAGCTGTGCATGTAAATAACCAAAAAGAAGAGCCTCCCCAAGCTCAGGCTTCTGCAAGTGGAGCGGGAGCTCCGAGGAACGACTGAGGTTTCATGTTTCCAACCGAATCCGTTAGGGAACTCCCGGAGATTCTGAATGAGGAATCTTCCTCGCCTCCATGTATTCTGAGTGAGGGCAATTGTTGGTAATTCAGAAGCTGGCTTTACAACAGAGAGAGGATTATTAGCTACGAATTATACGCTACATGTTTGATTTTTATATGTGTGCGTGTGTGTATGTGTGTGTGTGTGTGTGTATATATATGGAAGAACCATTCT
This sequence comes from Miniopterus natalensis, assembly GCF_054644295.1. Lineage (NCBI taxonomy): Eukaryota > Metazoa > Chordata > Mammalia > Chiroptera > Miniopteridae > Miniopterus > Miniopterus natalensis. Next base: position 80,198,452 of record NC_142089.1, read on the forward strand.
CTTTTCCCTCTGCTCCCCAAGTCTCTCGTCAAGAGCTTTGGGCAGCCCGGCCAGGCGTGGCTCAGTGGTTGAGCGTCGACCTAGGATCCAGGCGATCGGGGTTCGATTCCCGGTCAGGGCACATGCCCGGGTTGCAGGCTTGATCAATGACTCTCATCATTGATGTTTCTATCTCTTTCTCCCCCTCTCCTTTCCTCTCTCTGAAATCAATAAAGATATATTTAAAAAAAACACAAAAAAGAGTTTGGGTAAGATCCCTGGTGAAGGCCGTGAGGATGAGCAGCTTCAGGAAAGAATCCAGGGACCGTTCAACATTTGGAGGTTAAACAAGAGGAAGAACTGGCAAAGGAGCATAAGACAGCAGCCCTGAAGGTGGAAGGAAGGCGGAGAGTGAGATGCGACCCAAGCCAAGAGCTGAAAGCATCTCAGGTGGTAATCTGCTGAGAAGTTGAGATGAAGCCGTAAAAGTAACCATTATTTTGAAGAGAGGTAGGACCTTGGTGAACTTGACAGAGTAGTTTCTGTGAAATAGAGGAAAGAAAGCTCAGTTTGACAGACTTCACATCAGAGTTCAGTTATTCAAGAAACAGGCATACTTGCCCCAGTGAGTGTGGCCCGTTGGTCGTGTGTTGTCCCATTTATCGAAAGGTCGCCAGTTTGATCCCTGGTCAGGGCACATACGGGATCTCACATTGATGTTTTTCTCTCTCCCTCTCCTTTGCTCTCTCTCTCTCAAAATCAATAAAAATGTATTTTTAAAATGAAAAATAAATAGGCATATTCATTACTTGCAATAGTGAGAAATTTAGGGGGAAAATCTGATGTGGCTTCCAGGTCCCCTCCAGACCATGGGACAGGATCTCGCCCCCATTTCCACCTACGCCCCGTGGATCTTCGCCTTCAAGGAGCGTCATGAAGGAGGTCAAAACTCTGAGATGTCTTGGGCACCAGGTGACACAGATTAAGGTAACGGAGGCAGAAAGTCTGTCAGGGGAGTGAGGTTCTGTTCCAGACACAAAGCTAGGGTTGCTGCACGGGTGTGGGGGGAATTTCCATGACGACACTGCATTACAATTCTTTTTTGTGATTTGTTCCAATGTTTTCTTTCACTCCTTTCTTCATTCAAAAACCATTATTAGAGATGCTGGGAAGTAAGGCAATATATAAACCTGCCAAAGTTTCTGCCTTAATCAGTCACATTCAATGAAAGGCATGTGTGCATACCCATATCTTGATGCAGAAGAAGACAGAGGACGGTAAAGAAGAAGGGCAGCCTGGTTAGGCCCCGGAGTGGGAGTGTCCTACCTTGGGTGCGTGTGCGAATCACCTGAGTGCTCGGTCCTCTCTCTAACAGACTGAATCATTCGTCACACCTGCGGGTGAGGCCCTGGCATCATTAGAACCTCCCTATGATTTCAGCGTGCAGCATGCACTGGGGACAGCTGCACCAGAGCGGTGGCTCTTGGAGTGTGCTCCCTGACCAGCAGCATCACAGCCACCGGAGAGCTGGTGGAGATGCAGAGGTGTCGGTCCGACTGCAGCCCTGTCCAGGTAGGACCCCTGGGCGTGGGGCCAGCGATCTGTGTTACCAAGCCCTCCAGGAGATTCTGGTGAGCATTCAAGTCTGAGAATGACTGCATTGGAGAAATCAACTTTCCAAAAGCCCAAAGGAGGAGCGGCTGGCTACAGAGGTGTCATACTTATAACACGTCAGCGCAGTGTGAAGTATCTCCTATGGCCCAGGTCTATGAAGAGCAAAAGAAATACTCTTGCCGCCAAGAAACTTATATTCCATGCTGAAAACCCCACAGAACAATGGGAAATCATATAGAAATATGTGTAAATAATTACACGTTTATGTTTGCACATTTAGGGATGGTGACATCACAAAGACCATTTTTAAGCTTCAATTATACTCTCAAGCTTCAATCACAAGTTGACCACATATAATACCCACAGTCACACTTTCTCTCCTACTGAGTTTCATAGACTTTCTTCCACTTCTCTTGGCATTGCTTGTTGGAAAACTCTGAAACTAACAGGAATTTTCCCCTTTGTGAGTGACTTCCTTTTTCTGCCTGGGTATTGGGAGAAAATGTTCATGGGCCATACAATTTAGTTGAAATTCAAAAACCTAACCTGGATGTGTCTCAGTGACGGATCTATACTTTCTCTTTTGAATCAAGGTGTGCTATTTTCATCTGCAGATGCAGAACTTCACTCATCTCAGACTAACTCTTGATTTGTATTTTACCTCTGATTTTTAAAAACAGAACCCTTAAGTGGGCTAGTCCTTGCCTTCCATAACTATTAAAAGTAGCTAGAAGGAAAGCAGAGAGTGGGATATGACCTAAGCCAAGGGTTGAAAGCATCTCAGATGGTAACCTGTTGAGAAGCTGAATGAGATGAAGCCATAAAAGTAACCACTATGTTCAGGGTAGGATATTTTCGTAGGATGGAATTGTTTTCTTAGATATGATACTAAAAGCATTAGCAACAAAAGAAAAAAGCAGATGAATTGGTCTTCGTCAAAGTTAAAAACTTTTGTGCTTCAAAGGACACTATTATGAAAGTGAAAAGACAATCCACAGAATGGAAGGAATATTTGAAAATTGCATGTATGATAAGGGTCTAATATTCAGACTATATAAAGAACTCTTACAACTCAACAGTAAAAAGATAGCCCAAATGAAAATGGGTCAAGGATTTGAATATACATTTTTTTTCAAAGAAGATATACAAAGAAGGTATATGTAGAAACATAGTTATTAGGCTAATGCAAATCGAAACCGCAATGAGACACCATTTCCCAGCTACTAGAATGGTTGTAAAAGAAAGATGGAAGCCGGTGAGCGGCGGAGAGGACTGTAGATGCTGAGCCCCACACGCTGCTGGTGGGATGCAAACGGAGCAGCCACCTCTGGAAACAGCCTGGAAGTTCCTCAGAGTTAAACACGGAGCTGCCCCATGACCCAGCAATTGCACTCCTAGGCATGCATCCAACAAAATTAAAAACACGTGCACATAAAAACTTCTACATGCACCTTTATGGCAATATTATACACAACAGACAGCCCTGGCCAGTGTGGCTCAGTGGATGGGGCGTTGGCCTGCACACCGAAGGGTCGAGGGTTCGACTCCCAGTCAAGGGCACACACTTGGGTTGCAGGTCCGACCCCTGGCCCTGGTTGGGGTGCATGAGAGAGGCAACCAATCAATTTGTCTCGCTTACAATGATGTTTCTCTCTCTCTCCCTCCCTCCCTTCCACTCGCTCTAAAAAGCAATGGAAAAAATATCCTTGGGCAAGGAGTAACAAAAAAGCAAAAAACAAAACCAAAAAACCAAAAAAACACAATAGGCTAAATCGGGGAAACTCCAAATGTCTACCGACTTATGGTGAAGCAAGGTGCGGTGCAGCCGAACAAGGTGGCATAGCCACGAGATGAACTGTTATTTGACCATGAAAAGAAGTGATACTTAAAAAGCAGTGCTACGCGGATGAAACTTGAAAACATTATTATGTTACATGCTTGGAGCCAGACACATAAGGCCACATAGTACATGATCCCACGCATTTAAAAGTTCCAGGATAGGCAAATCTATGGGGATATTAAGTGGATCAGTGGTTACCTAGGACAAGACTGCGGGAGACAACTGGGAGGAAATAGCAATTCCCACTGGGCACAAGGCTCCTCCTGGGGCGAATAAAGTGTGCAAAATCGATTGTGGCGATGACTGTACAACTGCGAATATACTAAAAGCTACCAAATTGAACACAACTAAGTGGGTGAATGTTACAGTGTGTGAATTATACCCCAATAAAGCTGCTAAAAACATAGTAAGTTTCTGACCTCAGTGCTTCCGGTCGGTTCCATATGCCACTAATCACACCCAAAGGATATGTCAAGAAAAATGAGAAAGTAGCTTCGTTTCTTTGCTTTCTGCTCTCTTGTCTCCCCTGCTCCCCCGGCCGCCTCTCTCTCACTCTGGCTCTGCTAGCTCTCCCTGCCTCACCCCCGGTGCCCCTCGATACTGTGGAGGCCGCCCCTCCTGCGTGTTCTCTGCCCTGAGTCATTTACCAAATTGAAAGGTTTTATGCCCCTTTGCTCTCAAAGGTGGCTCCCTAGTCCCGTCTGTTGGTGCCTGGGATCCAGAAGCACGATTTCTCCAGTCCCCCCTCCTGTGTCCTGAGGGCCCCAGCTCCCCCAGTGCTGCACTGCAGGGGATGGGCTCTGGGGTTCCTGCCTGCACATCCCTTCACCTCCACTCCTGCCACCCGGCGCTCAAAGCCACGCACTTTGCAAGTGGGTCAGGGAAGCTCCCTCGGCCCACGACGAGGGACCAGCCGGGAGAAAAAGGCCGGAATCGAGGCTGGTTGTTGTTATTGCTGCTTAATAAAGGTAAGAAGGGTGAAGCAGGCTCCCACGGAAGCAGATTCAGGCCGCTTCCATTACTCGGCTCGCTCTGCCCGGCAGCTGTTTTCAGGGAGCTGACTGTGAGGACAGCAGAGACAGGTGAGACGGGGCGGCCGCCCTGCTGCAGCATCGGGCCGGGCCGCGGGCTTCCTTCCGCCTGTGCAGCTGGCACAAGGGGGGCACCCGGGCAGTTTCAATTCTAAGTATCCAGTGGGGAGCTGTAAGGAAACATGTCAGCAGAGAAGAGAAGAAACGCGGTTGCTGGTCTTTTCTTGCTGGGAGAAAAGAATGGGGGCCTCAGGCGACGAACGTGAATGCGGGGCCAGCGAGGTTCCTGGTGCTGCTTTGGTCTGACAGTGAGAGTCAGGGAGCAGAAGGAAGCCCATGGAGCTTCGCAAGTGGGAGGGCCATGAAGACTGAACACCAGAGGAGCAGGCCGCGCCTCTCCTGGAGAAAGTCCTGGAGGTTGCTACAGGCACCCAAGCCATGCCTGCTGGACTGGACGCAGCCTCCTCTGCTGAGCTGGCCACGCTCCACACCGCATGCCGGGGGCTGGTCCATCCTCGGCTCCCACGGAGAGGAACCAGAGCCCTTCGTGTGCAGCTGGGACCAGTCCCCTCCTCGGTCTCTCCACCTCCCTTGCCAGGGGCAAGGGGAAGCAATAGGATCAGCATTTCAGAGTTCAGAATGGACCCTAACGACCCGCAGCTAAGATCTTTCCTCCGCTGGCCCGGATATCACCGCTGTGGGGTGAAGAGGTGGCGAGGACTCTAGGCCTTTACCACTCCCTCGTTCACCCCCAGGCGCCCAGCCAAATTCCATCGCTGCCTGGCTGAGACCACCGGGCTCTTCACCCCACTCACACGCTTCTCTGCAGGAGCCCAGGCTCTGGGGTCACCGCCCTACCCCCACACGGCTGCGTACCTACTCTTTTCTGCCCATTCCCCTTCTACCCCCAACTCCTGAAACCAGAGGGGGATTTCCCATGACACTAAGGAAACTTAGGTTTCAGGGACCCTCATGTCACGTGTCCCTTCCAAGGCTGGGCTTTCCCTCCCCAGGCCAGGGAAAGGAAGCTGGAAGCCTTACACGTGAGCCACAGGGGCCCAGGGTTCTGAGGGCAGGCCCCTGAGCAAGAGCATCTGAGTAGGAACCTGGAAACAGTTTTCATTGTGGCATTACCAATAAAAAATTATGGAAATTGAAAGAAAATATTTTAATAACTAAAGAACAAACAATAATAACCACTCAAATTTCCACCAACAATGCCTGAGAAAAGACAGAATTATTTTGCTATTTCCTCTGCAGAAAATACTACAAGATCATTGTTACATGAAAAGATAACTAAAGAAGGTTCCGGTGAATAATAGGTGAATATGTAGAAACGAGGAGCTGCAGAAGGGTGCCAGGCTGTGGTTAGCACTATTAATTGTATTCTTCATGAGTGTTTACTTGTAATCTTTTATTTGTTTCTAAGAGAGGGAGCTCCAAAGATATAGGGCTTTATCCTGAAACAACCTCAATGTATCCCAGAGTATTCCTTGAAGATTTCAGCTCCTGCCTTTGTATTTTTTTCAACTCTACTCCTATCTTAAATTCGACTTTAATGTCTACGGATATGATCTGCCTAATATCCTGGCCTCTGGCTTCCTTCCCACCCTCTTTTTTGAAGACAGTTTGCTCCACTTAACCTCAGTCGCTCATGTCCTTGATGACCCCTTCAGACCTTGTCCGTATTGATGGGGGCAATCCCTCCATCATTTCAGTTCAAGCTTCCCTCACTCAGACCATGACCTCTCATCTCTGTGGTGCACTAGCCTTACGTCCAAACTCCTGCAAAGCCTGGGCCTTACCCAGATCTCATTGCCCCACCGCTCTTTCCCCGCCTCATGCACTTTTCTTGCCCAGTGAGGAGCCTGCGCTCCACCGTCGTGTCCGTCTCTTACATGCACCCTCCCCTCCCCTCTCCTTTCTTTTCCACCAAACCCGCCTAGTTAAAGCCAACTCCAGCCTAACATGCACCATCACATTAGCTGGAGACTATACAACCCCGCTGACCGCTGTTAGATTTGTGGCTGCGGGTCTCCAGTGGGCCTTCTGTTGCGGAGCCTGGACCCCCCTCACCTGGTCCGCTCGCTCACTCTTTCCCCGGCTCTCTCATACCTTCTCCACGTACCTCGGCTGCCACTTCTCACCCTCAGCTGCCTTTCAATTCATTTTCAAAGGACATAAAAACACGCAGAAAATATCTTCTGCCACTTCTACCCGCGATTTACCTGCTTTCTCGCCCCTTCTTTGGTGGCCAGGGGTGGCGTCTCCCCTTCGCTCGCAGGGTGCGCAGCAGCAGGCCCGTCTCCAGGGCCCCCTCCCTCTCCGCCCTCTGAGCTCCTGTCCCCACCGGGTCATTGCGGGCGGTGCGCAGACCTGCTTCTGTGTCCTTCAGCCTAAGCGGCCCTTCTCCAGACCCCGCGTCCCGCTGTGGCCACCACTCGATAACGGCCCAGGTTTGCTCTAGGTCTCCTCGTACTCTCTCCTGAATCCACGTCAGTGAGTTTTTTTACACCTCCCTTATCAAAGTCACCAAAGGCCAATGTCGCTAACACAGTGGTCAAACCTAAGTCTTTATCGGACTTCTATGGCCGGTGGCACTTGGCACGACCATTCTTTCTGTACTGAAACCTTGGCTTTGCTGAGCTCCCCGAAGACGGCGTTGCCTTCATTTCCCCAACCTCCTGGTTCTCCTCGGCCTCCCGGCTGGTCTTTCTTATCTCTCTGACCTCTAAATGCAACTTGCTCCTGAGCTAGATTAATGCTGGACCCCGTCTCTTGTCTAAGTAAACTCACATCTTGGAAAGCCCATCCAGTATTGTGGTTTTAAATATAATTTAACATCCTAAAAGCTCTCCCCATTTCTCTCTCTAGCTCAGGTCTCTCTTGAGGTCTAGATTGGGATTCCTTGCCATCCCTCTGACACCTCCCTTCGGATGTCTAACAAGCCTTTAAAACACACCACCTCTGAAAGCAGATTCCCGGCTGTGTCACTGCGTTGCAGCTTCATGCCTTTAAGTTTTCACGGTGGTATTTGGGTCATTTTGTTCTTCTCTTTAACTCATAGTCTCCCCCAAATCCACAAGCAGATCATGTTGCCTTTGCCTGAAAGACGCATCCTGCGTCACAGCTGCCACCGCTCCACCTTGCTCCTGCATTTGGGGCCTGGAGCAGCTTCCGTTCCTCCAGCCCCTGCGCTTCCACCCTGTGCTTCTTACCACAGAGTTTTCCCCACAGAGTGGTCAGAGTGAGTCTTTAAATATATACATCCGATCGTGTTTTCCTTTGGCTCCAAACCTTCCAAGCTCCCCATCCCTCCAGGGACAATCCACGAGTCTGACAGCGCCCTCCACAGGTCGCACCCCGGTGCCTCTCTGACCTTGTACAAGTCCACCACCCACTCTTGGCTCCGGCTTAGCTTCTTCTTGCACCATTCCCGGCCCAGCCCTGCGTGGGCCCCGGCACGCGTGCTCCCTCTGGCTGGAGCCCTCTTCCCTCGGGTGGCCTCGCATCTCATCTCCACCAAGTCTTTGCTCAGTGCCGCCTGCCTGACCCCCCTTCTAAAGTTGCAGCCTTCTTACCCCGGGGCTTCCCGTCTCCCTCACTGACTTTCCTTTTTCCCGTCACAGTTCTCACCCCTCCCTGTGCTTTGTGTGTCTCCCTTCTCTCATTGCCCTCGCGGGAACGGGAGCTATAGTTTTGTTCATACTCTATGCCCAGTGCCTAGAGGAGTGCCCACTGCATATTAGGTGCTCAGAAAATAATTTTCAAATTAGAGGGTTAACGATAAATTTTTAAATAAAGAGACCGGCAGTGGGAGATGGTAAGCAAGGGCTTTGCAGCAGTTTAGGCAGCAGGTCCCAGGAATGGGGGCCAAGAGGAAGATCGAGGGAGGAGAGCTGGTTGTGACGGAAGGAGCAGGGGCGCATGTGGACAGGGAGCAGCTGCGCCACCTGGATGGCAAGTGACGAATGGAGGACAGGTCCTGGCGCTTGGGTAAGGGAGGCTTCTAGACACACCGGGGACTCAGGGAAACACGTTAGACCACAGAGCGAGACTGAAATTTAGTGATGTTTCAGTCTCTGCGACTTCTGAGATTTCTTATCTTTTTTAACTTTCTTTTATATACTGTAGTTGATAATATAAAATATGCATTATTTCCTCACCAAAGAACTGTAACAGAGAATGACTCTGTGTCCAGTGTCTGTATTATGCATAGAATGTTAAAAACTGAAGACATGGCCTGGCTGGTGTTGCTCAGTGGTTGAGCACTGACTCAGGACCCAGGAGGTCACAGTTTGATTCCAGGTCAGGGCACATGCCCAGGTTTCAGGCTTGATCCCCAGTAGGGGGCGTGAGGGAGGCAGCTGATCAATGACTCTCTCTCATCATTGATGTTTCTCTCTCTCTTCCTCTCCCTGCCTCTCTCTGAATCAATAAGAACATATTAAAAAACAAAACAAACAAACAAACAAATAAAACCACTGAAGACATGAAAGAACAAATTGACTTAAAGGCAGAAGGAAGTTCATGTCACCCACTGTCACTACTTAACAGTGTATAAACTAACATCAATATAATGTCTTACATTATTTAATTACTCTGTTAACTCTAAGAAACACTTATGAACACATGGATGAAAAATGCATCTAGAAATGTCAAGAAAATGTTGATAGAAAGTCCAGTCCATAAGCCTACCATTTGCAAAGAGTGAACCACAGGACAAGGCCATACTGTGGCCTCCTGGTGGTGGGGACATGGGCCAGTGACAGCCTCGTCTGCAGTTTCCCACCCATTGTTGCCTTTTAAAAAAATAGCAAACCACTTGCTCATAAGTAGAATTTTGGTAATTCCCTTCACATTTTAGTTTTATATTTATTGGTACCCTGATCTATGGCTCAAAAATAGTGGAAGCATTGTTACATATTGATTATTTAGTAAAATAAATTATGAACGAGGTTGCTGAGTGGCATTTTGCCCACTGAAACCGAAATAAATAATAAGGATTTTAGAAATCAAGAAGTGAAGTCAGAAGCTACCACAGCACAAGAACAAACAAAACTACCTCCAAGGTGGCCCAAACCACAACATTTAAAAAAATTAAATATGAGATGAAACAGACTTGGAGAATTTAGTGACCATTAAAATAAAAAATTGTGAACAATGATTGGTAACAATAGGCTGATGGATCAACTCTTTTGTTGCTACAGGTTAATGAGAATGGAGTTTTATAGGCAGCACAAAATATACCAACTGCATATTAAGCTGAAACCATCAACTTTAACAAATAAATTATGATGCTAGGAAAAAAAGGCTAATTTTTTCCTTTCATGGATGGTAAATATGACCAAAGTTTTTTTGATAGTAACTGTGCATCACAAAAGAAAAAAAACAGGCCCAATTTGTGCCAATCACAACCTCTGGAAATAAGGAAACATCGAGAGAGTTGTGTCAGCAAGTTGTGCCAATTTCATGGAAGGCCCTTGTTTCTAATTATAAGAAGAAATATGGTACCAGAAGAATCTCAAATAAAATTTCTACTTGCTCCCATGCAAATGGAGAAATGGGTATGGAGTGAAACTGTTAACAGAGAAAGGAGGTCCTGGCCACCTGCGGAGCTTTTGAAATCTCAGCTGGTTGGCCTGTGCCCAGTGCTGGGAGATGCACTTGTTCAGCTGTAACTCGGGCCAGGCTGAGGCCGCTGGGAGCTTCCGATGGGACTCCGCGTGCGAGGTAGAGGCTTCGGGAAGGAGTGGGACAGGTGGGGGCCGCCTGGGCCTGTACAGTGGCCCTGGCAGGAGGAAGGAGGTGGCCTCCGACAAGCGCCTGAGTGATTGAAGACCTCAGGAACTGCCGCGTATCAAGAGGTAGGGTAAAGTAAGTCTCTTAAGATGTGGAATTAGCAATGCCCCCCCCCCCCATGGAGAATGGCTTAGTGCTCAGCCGAGAGAATCCAGCGATGACGAAAGAGCGTCATCTGGACTCCAGCAGAAGAATGGATTTCCGGGGGGGGGGGTCCCCGCTTTTGAAGATGCGGGTTTTCTAGTCTTGGAGGATGAAGGTGGAAACCTTTGATACTTTTTTCTTCGCGGTGATTCTGCCCATGGCATGTGCACAAATGGCCCGTATTGAAATACGGATTTCTGTTGGAGTACATTTTTTATTTACTTTTCTTATTTGTGTTAATATTAGGGTTGGACATGCTTTCAATCATATAGAAGTAGGATGTTATATTTTCTTCAAAATTATTTTTTCTATATTCTTTGTAACTTAGAAGCTTTTTGTCTACATGTGCCACTGCTACCTGCTTGGGAATTTACTGTTTTATATTGCTGCTTATTGTACAAGCTTTTACTGCTGTATTTGCCTTTCACGTTTTCTTTCCAAAGTCAGCCAGTTATCTGATAATGTGGCTGGCTTCTTAGTTTCTGATATTAACTAGATCACGATAATGTTTTCTGTTCCTGCGGTTCCTGTGTGCAGTGTGAGACAATTTTCCAGCATATTTACCACCATAGTTTTCCTTTAGCTTTGTGACATTTTCCTTCAGAGCTAATAGGTTATCCTGCACATCTAAACTTTAAAATCCTTTAGCACTGGTTAAATTTTTTCAGAACTTTTTCTTCTAAGATTGATGTGCATCTTATATACCTGTACATTTTGTATAAAAGTAAATATGCTTGCAGCAAGCCATTTATAGCCAGAGTAGTCTAAGAGTATCAGTTTCCTCGCAACTGGAAATTGTCTAAGTAATGCAAGAATAAGTGCATGGAATTGTATTTATCTTAAGGGAATTGTAATTTTGCTGGAATTGTTTTGACAATAGAGATTGATAATAGAGAATCTGAGGAATTATGAACATTTGTACCCGTTGTGGCTGATGTAATAAACCAAAATATTAATTTAGTTGCAAACACTCCTTTGTGATTTCTGAATTTTTCTGCCCTTTTTTCCAGGGAAGAAATATTCAATTTATTAACAAATTTAGGAATAGAAAAATAAAATACATATCTAATTTCAAATTTTCTAAAGATATCCCAGGAAATCTTAAATTTCTTCTAAAAATATTTTGTTTAATGTCTCTTGCTCCCTTTTGTATTGAAAAAAATACAAATACTGAAAATAATGTAACAAAAATTCAAGTGCTCACCTTTCAAGATTGACACGTTAATGTGCTAAATATACTTTAGTTTATTCTTTATATAAAGTGAGTAAAGCATATAGGTAAAGTCAAAGTCTCTTGTGTCTCTTCCCTACTACCTAGCAATTGTCCCTTATTTCCTCTCCACTTGAGCTTCACAGACTGTAGAAAAAAACAACAGCCAAAAAAGAACAAATGAGGGCTGGGATAATCCACAGCCCCGAGATGTTTCAGCTCTGGCCCAAGTAATTCAGATCTGGACCACTTTGCTGCTAGCTCTCCCCACTTAGGTTTTATTCAGGAAACACACGGTCCCATGTGGGGGTCAGAGAGTGCTGGGTTTGAATCATAGAATTTGGAAATTCAAGTCTTGGGATTATACAGCAAACCAGTTTTATCTTAAAGGTGAGGAAATAGGCCCAGGGAGTAGAAGAATTGTTTTCAGGACAAACAGCTAATTTATAAATGATCAAAGCCTAATTCCATCTGTCCCCTTTTCTTCCATCTCCCTATTAATTCAGCTTTTTTTCTAATCAATTTGAACCAGAGCCAGTGATTTTAATATTCAGGAAGTTTCAAGATCATATTTCTTATACCAAATTTAGAATGGAAAAAAAATTGAAGAAATGCTTTATTCTGCCTGATGTCTGATAGGGCTTGGTTCTAAAAGGAGAAGTTGCATAAAACAGCGGAAAGTTCTTAGATACCAAGTGTCTTTTTCAAGTGAGTGTTGCGTGATTAAATGGTTAAGAGTAAAAGTTCTCGGGTATCATGGATTGCCTTCAGAATGCCCTTGGGAATGAAAATAGCATTGGCTGAATACCCAATGATAGAAAAACAGTTTATGCTCTCTGCTAATTCTAGAATGTCCCTGTGCCCATGGAGGAGTCTTTTATGTGGGTCTTCTAAGAGAACCCTATGTGTGTCTTCATGCATTTTTCATCAGCTTTTCTTATCATTAATGTGGCCTTAAATACTGGTCTTATCGTCGGATGAGGGGAGTGGCACGATGTCTGGGGGTCCACACAAATCATGTTAGTTCACCTGATATTCACAATAGCCTGAGAGTGCATATTATTTAATAGATTTATAAGCATTTTACAGTTAGTGGTCTAAAGTGAGACTTCCTTCGACATTAAAAATGACTCCAGCTCAACCACCATAGTCATGCAATTTTATATCCTCCGGAGCTTTTGTTTCTGTGCTATAAATTTGAAAATAGGTTGTGCTAGTGATCAGTTTGGATACGCCTTCCAACTTTACCATTTGACGATGAGATGTATTTACAGCAGATGAGCTCAGAATAGGACAGAGCTGACACTGTTACATACTTGCATTCATCAAATACTTTCTTGAGTTCATTTGTAAAATGGGGACAATGACATCTTGATTACTGCGAAAATTAGTGGGAGTTGTTACTTTTATTGTGCATGGAGCAAAACAAAGTGGGTATGGTAGGATGTATGGCTGTGTATCTAGTGGAAACACATATTTAGACTATATAAATCCCCAGATCCAGGAAGTCTTGGCCTGATTCTTCACAAAACTTTACTTTCTCTTAACTCTCCATTTTCTGCTCATTTCCTATTGGATTGGACCTATTTATGGAGTCTGCTTTTCTTTGGGTTTTGCCCCATTTCCTTAAAAATTACACTTCTGCCAAAAGCATTGTAATGCTGCTCTTCACTCACCCTGTCACCCTGTGTATTCTATGTAGCTCACAGTGGCTGTACTGACTTGTGTCACCTGAGGGCTGGCACGACAGTTTCAGGTCTTTCTCACAGACACAGAGAGAGGACTGGTGGTTGCCAGAGGGGAGGTGTGTTGGGGGACTGAGTGAAAACGGTAAAAGGATTAAGAAGTACAAATTGGCCCAGGGATGTAAAGTACAGCATAGGGAATATACTCATAATATTGTGCCCGCCCTGCGTGGCTCAGCGCTTGAGCATCGAACTATGAACCAGGAGATTGTGCTTTGATTTATGGTCAGGGCACGTGCCAGAGTTTTAGGCCCGATCCCCAGCAGGGGGTGTGCAGGAGGCAGCCGATCAATGACTCTCAGCATTGATGTCTCTCTCTCTCTCTCTCCCACTCCCTTCCTCTCTCTGAAATCAATAAAGATATATTTAAAATAATAATAATAATAATAGTGTAATAACTATGTATGGTGCTAATTGGCACTGGAAATATCAGGGGGAACACTAGGTTAAGTATATGATTATCTAACCACTAAGCTGTACACCTGAAACCAAAGCAAAATAATATTGAAAGTAAACCATAATTGAAAAATAAAAAAATTTTCAAGCCCGGTCGGGCGTGGCTCAGCGGTTGAGTGTCAACCTAGGATCCAGGCGATCAGGGTTCGATTCCGGGTCAGGGCACATGCCCAGGTTGTGGGCTCCATCAGTGACTCTCTCATCATTGATGTTTCTATCTCTCTCTCTCCATCTCCTTTCCTCTCTCTGAAATCAATAAAGATATATATTAAAAAAAAATTTTTTTTTTTCAAAAAAGAAAGTTTCAGGTCTTTGCAGCTTCTCTTAACAAATTAGCCACAATCAAAAAAGCTGAGGTTAGGATGCAAATCAATCACAGCCTTACTTGGAGCGACTGGAAGTACTGAAATGTTTGTTTTAACCAACGGGCTTTCTTTGGAACTAAGACAAATCCTCACACTGTGGACAGAGGCTCAGTAACAGTGTGACAAGGGGACCATGACTTGGGAAGGAAGTGGTTGCTATGTTAATGAGTAATGTGCCCACTTATTTTCTTGGGTAGGAAAATAAGTTATAAGAAAATCTGTATACTTTCAATCATTGTAGCATTCGTCTCTTTACAGTCACAATGGAAAATAATGACAATCCAAAAATTATATTTGACCTCAGCATTTGTTTTACACTTACATTTTAATATGGGCCTGAAGTTCCGCCTGAAATTTTGCTTTTTACCAAATAAAGAAGACCCCCCCCCCCCCCCCCCACTAAAGCTAGGAAAGGACCGGAGGCGCCCAGGCGGAGCTGAGGAGCCGCCCCTCTCGGTCCCGCCTGGGCCCCAGGCCCCTGCGCCCCGCGCTCCTGCCCCCGCGCCGGGAACGGCGGGTCCACCCCCTGCCTCCCTCCGAGGGGCCGGACGCAGACAGACTGCCGGACGCAGTGACTCACGGAGACAGATGCTGCTGCGACCAGGGCCTGGAAAGCGAGTCGCCTCCAGGTCCTTCGCGGCGTGGCCGGGGCTGCGGGCGGCTGGAAACCCGCGTCGCGCGTCCTGCCCGCGCCACCGCCGCGCGGGGCTCCCCACGGGGCGTTTTACGCGCCGCGCAGCTGTAACGAGCTCCAGCACGTGTGCAATAAATGCTGGCTCTTTGACATTCAATTTCGACTCTGCTTTTAAAATGGCATTAAATATAACTAATGCAATTTCTTTTTCACCCTGGTATTTTGTATTTTATTTGTAAGTTTTACCACCAAAAATGAGATTTTTTTTTTTACATCCTAGAATCTAAAAATTAAAATGCAGTTTAAAAGACTTTTGTGGGTAACATTTACTGAAGTATTTATTATTCATATTTTACCTTTCATTCCTATACTTAGGCATTTTTTAATAGAATGTATTCAACATTTTTTTCACCAGCATCGAGAGTATCTCAAGACCCCAGCGTCTGCTTAAATGTTGCTTAAAAAATTATTTTCTGTTAAAAATGGTACTTATAAACTATTCAGATACTTTTAACAAAGTTTGAGTTAACTATAGTAGTTTTTCATACATGTATATAAATACACACATACATGTAATTCTTTGTGTGCTCAAAACCGGCACAAGTTTGTGAATTGCACCCGTGACCTGGAATGAGTAATGAACATGTAAAGTTTCTACTTGAAATCCAAGACTAGACTTTCCCACAAGTCAGCAAGGGTTTGTCAGGTGCTTGCTTACCGCTGGAAGTTGCATGGTTTCCAGGACGGGCCCCATTCCTGTTCCCTGCCTTCCCGGCTCTGCTGGAGGGGCGGGAGCGCTGCGGGCCCAGCCTCTGAGGCTCCGAGGTGGGAACAGTGGGCTGGGGGCGCAGCAGCCGCTGTGAGACGGCTCTTTCTCGAAGGCCTTTCCATTCTCCTTCCCACAGCATCCATCTGCTAAGGGGAGGCAGGGGGAAAGGTCTCCCAGCTCGTTCCAGCCCAGCCCTGCCCAGTGAGCCCTACTGTCCTGGATACTGAAAGGCCCCAGGCCGCTGCTGTTAAAGACTGTGAAGTGTAAGAGAATGGAACTAAGGGTTTTGATTGAGATTTTGTCAGGAAATTAAAAAATAGTTTTCTCAATAAATATAACGCATATAGGCCTTTTTACTCATGTACCTTGATGCATTTAAAATGTTCCTAGAAGGTTTTCATGGAACATCATGTTCACACATTTCATTAGTACACAAAAAAAGGTAAAAATGTATTGTCAGAAAGGAGAGATTTAGTCTTGATAACTAATAACTTTCAGAATCTCCCCAAGTCGCCCTGGGAATGTGGACTCTGAGTGCTGACACGTCTATTGCTGCCACCTGTCTGTGTCCCCACGTGGATGCTTCCAGCCACGGAGCTCTGTCCAAGGCAGGACTCGGGCAACAAATCCAGACTGATCCAAAATGAAACCACCCAGAGGAGCCCCGCTGCAGAAACAGGGGCCTCTGCCTGCCTCTGGCAGTCCTCCCTGTCTGCTCGGTGTCTGCGTGCAGCTCCGGGTGACCCGCTGCAATGCAGTGACCCGGGGCTGTCACTGGGGCACACGGCTGCACCGGAGAAGCTGAGCACATTTAGCCAGGTCACCCGGCCCACGTCTGTCTCCAAAGCGTTTACCCTGCCGATTCCTGACGTCTGCCCAGCTCTAAGAAATGCACCTGCGGGCTGCTCTTAATCTGTCCGCTTGAGCCGCGACAGCCTTGTCTCTTCTCCCTAACCTCTGCCTTGTGGGGACGGCTGAGCAGAAAGGTCAGATTGCAGCGGAGACACGTTTCACTGCTTCACGAGCAAGCAGCAGGCGCTGAGGCCCCAGACCGAGGGCCCTGGCTCCCCCCGAGGCCGGGCTGTGCGCAGGGCCGGCCGCCCCCTGTCCTCACCCTCCCTTCCAGCTACAGCCGGCACCTGGCATCGCCAGGCCTGCAGAGGAAATCCTCCTCTCATTTTTATTTTGTCTTCCATAGGAAAGAGGGATTGAGCTAGTTTTTTACAGAATGCAAAATAAATAAAGATACTTAGAATGGCGACCTTTTACGTGTCTCTGATTTTTTGACAAAGTAAAAATGAAAGATTCTATGGCGCAGAAATAAAGGTCCCCTACAGTGGAGTGAAGACCGCAGGAAAGGAGAGAAGCTGATGGTCTGTAGGTTCTGAGGTGAGGCTGTTCCGCTTGGGGACAGCACCTTGGACCAGCCCCGCAGGCAGTGATGCGTAGTGAAGGAGGGGAGGGGGCCCGAAGCCCGCCAGCATTATTCTTTATATTAAAGTGTCACCATTCCTAAGAGGTACCTACAGTAGTGATATGGAAATATACTTTAAATACAACAAATAACCGACGTAAACACACTCCCTCACCAGCTTCCTTTTACACAGAAGTCCTGCTGCTAGTCCTTCAAAGGGCATTTCTGGTCCCCAGTGAGGGTGAGACCGCGTCCCTCCCTTCCCTTCCTGTCACTCGGCAGATGAGGAGGTCCCTGTGTTCCAGGCGCTGTGAGGGCTTCCTGTCTGCTCATGCTTTGTCTAACTGCAGATTTAATGCAAAATTCCTTTCTTCATTTTACTTTGCACATACATTTAAAGTCTTTATTTTCCAAAGGACATAATTTATTACTCATATCTTATTTATACATTTAAAATATCTTGTTAAAATATTTATTAAAAAGAGTACAGTAACCCAGTTTGCACCCTTTAACTCAAAGGGTTTATTTACACATAAACTGATTAAAAAATTTATTAGAATTATAAATTAATTAAAAATATATTTAAAAATATTTATTAAAATATTTATTTAAAGTCTAGTAATCCAGTTTGTACCCTTTAACTCAAAAGGTTTATTTATTTACATGTAAACTGATTTTTGAAAAACTCTGCCTTAGGCAGGATATGGATGTTTTAAAATCTCTATAAAATAAAGTACTCCCTGTAACCTTATCCAGGACATAGAAATAATAGTGAAGTCTAATAAAATACACTCATTCATCTGCTCTAAATGAATTTTTGATGTCAGTTCTTCTTCTTTAAAACCAGGAGAGAAATTCAGAGTAATGAATGTTAAATCAGTCATTCACTTCTTAACTTTTCTAAAGCTTTCTGCACGATTGGAGATAATGGCTTTTAAAAATGGCCAAATGCCTGAGACATTGAAGCACAGATTTTGAAGCACTACCACTGGAACTGTGGAATTTGAATGTTTATGAAGCTGGAGCACTGAGCTGTCATACAACGAAGACCATAGAAAGCTGTTTATGGATTTTATTTTCTATCCCTGTCCCTCTATTTTAATTTACAAACAAAGGAAACAAGGATAGGCAAAGTAGTCAGTAAATATTAAAGATTTAATTTTAAAACTACTTAAAAATTGAGAAACACTCAAAAAGCAATGGATATGCTAAATAACTGTACTAAAATCATTACAGTTCTGTGTCTTAGAGGAATTTAATTGTTATTTATCCATGTTTTGAATTTTTATATATTTTTTCATTTCTATTAGTAGTTTCACAAATTGTTTTATTAAAGCCTTTATCTCTTGTGCATTTTATTCTTTTGAACATTAATGAAAGAGATTTCAGGTTTTTTGTTTTTGTTAAGATTTAAATGACATTATTTAGGGTTAAGCATTTTCCTTAGTGTTAAGAAAGCAACAGTTTTGGACAGGGTTTTGATAACAGCTTTTGGACTACTCAAAGCTTTATAATTTCTTTAATAGGATACTTACACTCAGCAACCAAATTTAAATTACATTTTATGCTAATTTAAAAGCATGTGCTCTGTTCATTATTTTATGATTTAAGACAGGAAAAGAGTTCTGAGGGGTTGATTTAAAAATACATTATTACATTCAGCCAGCAGGGGTCACAAAATAGTATGTAATGGCTTTGGAACAGCTTACCCTTCTGGGAGCGCCGGGATGGCAAAACATTCATCATGCCCCCGGCGATAAAGTAAAACCACATTTTCAGAACCGGGAAAATAAAGTTTGAGCTCACTTTGCGCAGTGACCAGATTACTTAAAAAGGCAAAGGAACAGGGCTTGAAGAAACGCTTCTGAATACAGATTTGTTTTTAGGTCTTAAAAAAAAAAGGGCTCTAACTAGTTATACAGGACCACATATTATCGGGTTCTGTTTGATGTGAAATGTCCTAAATAGGCAAAAAGCAGGCGGCGGCCCAGGGCGCGCGGTGGACGGGCCAGGGCGAGGCCGAGGCGCGCAGAGCTCTTCGGGGCTCAAAAACCTCAGATCCTGATGCTGAAGTTACAGCTCTGTGGATGCACGAAAACCAGCGACTTAGTCACTGTCAGCGATTGCATTCGACGGCGAAAGCTTCTATTCCAATGAAACTTGGCTTTTCACATACGGCAGTTTGGAAATCTCGGTGTGTAAAGCCGAGTTTGCTTTCTGATGAGTATTGATGGATCTTGGCCAATCAATTATAAGCTGCCTTCGTGGTTTAACTTCCTTTTTATAACTTTATTTTTACTGTTGATGCTGTTACAGACGCCTTGTCACCAGCCCCTTGCCACCTCCACTTCTGTCCGGGATTTCATTTCAAACAAATCTAGATTAACTTACGTTATTTCCAGGGAACCCAAGTAGCCCCTGCGGGGCGAGGGGCGCGGGGCGCGGGGCCGAGCGCGCGGGGCCGAGCCCGCGGGCAGCGCGCACAGGCCGCTTCCAGCCGCCCCCACGGGCTCGCGGTGCGGGGACCGCCGGGCTCGCGGTGCGGGGCACGGCCAGGGCTCGCGGTGCGGGGACCGCCCGGCTCCCCCGTCCGCCTTTCCCACCTGAGCCTCTCCCTCGGGCGCCCTGTTGGCTCCGTAAACCGCCGGCCCGTTCGTGATCTCCCGCAAACCCAGGAGCCTTCCTGCGCGTTTCCAGGGCCTCCGTGCAACGTCCACACCGTCCCAGAGTCCGGATGGACACACGGTTTTGCGGCCGAACGCTGGCTCAGCCTGCTTTGGGAGCAGATGTTCGAAACGCTTGCTAAATTACATGGATTTGGATGTCTGAATAAAACATTACTTGTATTTTAAAGTTTTCATAAAATTAGTTTTTTATTAAAAATACTTAATTAAAATTATAAGAATTTCCCCAATTGGAATTTTATGCGTAATAAATAGTTTAGCAGGCAGTCAGATTCATATATACGTTTAATAAGCATATAGTCTAACTTGACTTCTTAACTCAGCGTGTTGAAATTTAGAGAAGTGATATGTATTTTTTAAACACTGGCATATTTTCAGAGAAATGTGTTTTGAATCATAAAAAAATACAGGTTGATTAACTTTACACTCTTTACTTCTTTCTTCATGAAGATATTTTGTGGTTTGCTCTTGAATTCTCTCATTTCACTGAATCTTTATACAACCAGTAATTGTAATATAGTAGCTTGTTTGTTTGTTATTTGCTCTTCAGGATAAATACTTTGACATTGAAGCAAACAATAATCTCTCTGGGTTTCCCAAGCATTGTACAATCTCACAGTAATGTCTGGCCCTCAGAGCGCTGAAGAAACTGGGTGAAGTTTGACATTTTTTATGTTGCCAGCTTTAACTTCACTCCCCAAATCCTTTCCTTTCACTGTCTTATTTCCTACCACCAGTATCCAAATATGCACAGAGGAGGTTGCAAACCACATAAGTACCAAACTAGAAAAGCTGCAAAAGCCGGAGGAAACAGCTTTCCTGGATCATGTGTTGACAGGAGTGTTGGTTGGCTTGTCTTTAGTTTGGTCTGACAGCAACGGCCATTCCTCCCATCTCTCCGGAGGTTTATTTTCAAACATTTCAACTCCTCGAATGTGTAGAGCATCTCACGTTTATAGGGAGGATCTTAGAATCTTAGAACTGGCAAAGTACAGTCCTCTGAGGCCATGAGGCCGTTTGGCCAATGTCTCACCCAGTAAGATGACTGCTTTCATCAAACTCGTGCTGCATTGAGGACATGGTCTTATTTTTTTCTGGAACAAGCAGCCACTACACTGCTCTAGAGTACGGAACTGCTTTCATGTTTCTATAGCTTGGCTTCTCTCATAACAGGTGTGTCTCTGTAGTTGTCCAAGGCTGCCCACCCAGTGCTCAGCCTTCTGACGCCCCCGCTGAGGTCGCTCACCCTCTCAGAACCAGACCGTACCACCTCAGACTGGGGGGAAGGTGACCACCAAAGACCTTTGCTCCCTGGCCGTGCTATGTGAGCGTTGGTCTTCTATTTACTTATATTACTTATTATAATATAATATGTAACACTTGCAAGGGTAACCCTACTAGCATGTTAAATATATGACCTTACTTTAGGATCGTAAGCACAAATGCACTGTGTACTTGCTGCACATGATTCTAGTATATTTTATCAGGAACAAATGATTTACAAAGTTTCATCTTTCATAATCCTAAAGCAATTATTAAGCAGTTAAAAGCTCTATGATATTTATGGTTAAAACAAAGACTATTGCTTAGATTTGGGTTCTAGCCTTGGGTTGCTTATAATTTATATAGTAAAGAGACTTGGAATTATATTAAAATAATGCACAGATGGCAAAACAAAATGTTAAAACTGTGTATGATTAGTTAGATATTTATGTAAAAATCTTAGCTCTTTATGTAAAAATCATATTATTTATATAAAAATGTGGTGATTGCATCCTATCCCCTTCCTATTCTGCCTTTCAGCTTTTAAAAGTGAATGGAGCTTAAATCACAAAATGAATGAATCAATGAGACAACAAATGGGTGAAAAGGCGCACTGTGCACATGCATGTAGGTGGGCACACATGCATAGACACTGCACCTGTCCCAATGCCTGTGCAGTGTGAGTTACTGGGGCACATTTTCTTGACCCTAAAGTATACAAAGAAGCTCAACACATGGAACCTAATGTTGAAAAGTGACTTTAGGAAAACAGAGTGACTAAGACATTAGTCTCAGAATTTTGACATTTAAGTTTACCTATTTAAGTTTCAGAGGGAGAATCTGAATGTTGGAGTTTTAGTTTACATTTATATGTCTTAATTAGCATAGGCAGAATCATTGTCCAGAAGAGAACAAAAAGAATGAACACATTGACATTTCAAAGTCAGGATTAGGAGTACCTTTGAGAAGTAGAGGTTGTTTAATTATGTAATTATCTTTTACATAAATATTTGCAGTAGGTTTTAAAGTTAACATTAGGTACTTCAGGTCAAGATGGCGGAGTAGGTAAACGCTGTGCTCACTTTCTCCCAGACCACATCAAAATTACAACTATACTATAGAACAGCCATCACTGAGAACCAGCCGGAGGGAGCTGCACAGAAGTCCTCTAAGGATGTAAAGAAGAAGACATGTTGAGAATGGTAGGAGGAGCAGGGGGACAGAGATGAGGCCCCACACCCATGGTGTGGTGGTTAAGAAATGAGAGGGAGCCCGAGCTAGTGTGGATTGGTTGAGCATTGTCTCATTGCTGGTTTGGTTCTCTGTCAGGGCACATGCCCAGGTTGCAGGCCCAGTAGGGGGCATTCAGAAGGCAGCCAATCAATGTTTCCCTCTCACATCGATGTTTCTCTCTCCCTTTCCCTTATTCTCTCTTTTAAAAAAATCAATTGAAAATCTATAAATAAATAAATAAATAAATAAATAAATAAATAAATGGGAGGGATACCTTGGCTACAGAAGACCTCTGAGAAGTCAGGGTTCCAGCCCCACATAATATCTGGCTGTGAAAAGCAGCAGGGACTGTGGTTGAGTAAGAAGGAGAGCTGCTGGAGTCCCCAGCAGTTCCTCTTAAAGGGCCCAAGCACTGACTTACTCCCTCAATGACTCACTCACTCTGAGCTCCACCATTGGAGCAACAGCTCAGAAAGCACCAGAACATACAGGGATGAACTGAACTGACTAGCTTCAAGGTGGGGCTGGAGGGGCAGGGGTCAGAGAAGCTCACTCAGGGACAGAAGTGCTGGCAGGCGCCATTGTTCCTCTGTGGAAGCCGCCTCCTCCTCAGCCAGCAGACACAAGCAGGTACCAAATCTGAATGCTCCATTAACCTGGTTAGTACCTTTCACCCCAGTCTGGTGATTTCCTGAGACACTATTCCACCCAACTTGTGTACCAAGCTGGAGCCTCTTCTAGCAGATTATCCACAAATATGACCCATCTTAGCTCACACTGCAGACTTTCGTAAAATCTTTTAAAGGTTTAAAATCCCCAAACATGCAGCTTCTGGCCTTAGAATGCCCCGTACTTTTTGTTAAGTGATTGCAAAAAGCAATCACTTGACACTAGCAACATCCAGCCTTGATTCATAGCTTAGCCTCCCCCAAACACCACCAAGCCCAGTACAAGTGGAAGCTATCAGTAGATCACTTTGTAGATCATACCAAGTGGCCCCAGGCTGGGTGCAGCAGCTGATCTTTGCCTACACCAGATCTCTTCCCAAGTGGCCTCAGAACCAACATACCTAGTGGCCACTGTTAGACCACTCCAGAGAACCATCCAACCAGTTACACAAACAACACACCCAAAGGGTGGACTTGGCAGGCACCAGAGCCCTGCTAAAGCGAATCTTACTCCATGGGGTCAGTCTCTAAAAAACAGCTTGTCCACTGTAGTCATGGCCATTCTTCACAGCCAGTCAGCCCAAGGGTCAATTTGTCCCACTGACTTCCCAACAGCAATCAAGGCTCAACTACAATAGGAGGGCACATGCAACTTAAACAGGAATACCCCTGGATCACCAGCATAGGTGACCAGGGACACTGTGCCACTGTGGCCCACAAGACACATACTACATAATGCAATTCTGCCCAGATTGGATGACATAGCATATATACCTAATATATAGAAACAACCACAGGTACATATATACAATGCAATACTACTCAGCCATGAGAAAAGATGAAATACTGCCATTTGTGATAGGGTAGTTAGACCTTGAGAATATCATGCTAAGTGAAATAAGTTAGACAAAAAATTTAAGAACCATATGATTTCTCTCATATGTGGGATATAAAATTGAAAACAACAAATGAATCAAAAAGAAAAATAAACAGATAAAAACTAATAGACACAGGCAACAGTATGATGGTTACCAGAGGGAAGGGGTTGGGGTGATAGTAAAGGGTAAAGGGGGTCAAATATATGGTGATGGAAGATGATTTGACTTTGGATGGTGGGTACACAATGCAATACACAGATCATGTATCATAGAAATGTACACTTGAAATCTATATAATCTTATTAACCAAAGTCACCCCAATACATTTAATAAAGAAAATAATTATTACACCCCCCCACACCCCCACACACAAAAGAAACAACATAGGGAGTCAGCCAAAATGAGAAGACAAAGAAACATGTCCAAAATGAAAGAACGGGACAAAACTCCAGAAAAAGAACTTAACAAAATGGAGATAAGAAATCTACCAGATACAGAGCTCAAAACACTAGTTACAAGGATATTCAATGAACTCAGTGAGAACTTCAACAAAGAGATAAGAAACATAAAAGTGGAGATAGAAAACAAAACAAGGAAACAGACAAGTGAAGAATACAATAAGAGAAATGAAGAATACATTGGAGGAAATTAACAGATTAAATAGAAGAGAGGATCTGATCAGTGATTTAAAAGACAAAGTATCAAAAAACAACTAATCAGAACAGCAAAAATAAATGGAATTTAAAAAATGAGGTTAGAAGACTTCTGGGACAACATCAAATATTCTAACATTCACATCATAAGAGTAACAGAAGGAGAAGGGAGATGGGAAGGAATTGAAAAACTATTTGATGAAGTAGTGATTAAAAAGTTGTTGAAGGAAAAAGACATACAAATCCAGAAAGTGCAGAGTCACAAACAAGAGGAATCCAAAGAGGCCCATACCAACACACATAATAATTAAAATGCCAAAGGTTAAAGACAAAGAGAGAATTTAAAAGCAGCAAGGAAAAAGCAGCTCATTTCTTTCTGTTGAGAAATTATCTGGCAGTCTTATGGGAACTCCCTTATATGAAATTTAATGTTTTCCATAAGACTGCTGATTTCTCAACAGAAATTTTGCAGGCCAGAAGGGATTGGCACAAAATATTCAAAGTGATGAAAAGCAAGGTCCTACAACCAAGACTACTCTACCCAGCAAGGATATCACTGAGAATGAAAGGAGAGATAAAGAGCTTCTCAGACAAGAAAAAACTAAAGGACTTCATCACCATCAAGAGTATTACAGGAAATTTTAAAGGGTATTTTTTAAAAAGAAAAAGGTAAAAATCATGAATAATGAAACTGCAACAACTGCATACCTATTAATAATTACTCAAAAAGGAAATGAATTAAAAGCTCCAACCAAAAGACATGGTGGTGAATGGATAAGAAAACAAGACCCATACATATGCTAAATGAAAGACACAGACATGCTGAAAGAGATGGAAAAAGATATTTTATGTAAATAGAGATAAAAAGAAGGTTGGAATAGCAATACTTATATCAGACAAAATAGACTTTAAAATAAGGGCTATAACAAGAAACAAAGAAATACATTTTGTAATGATAAAGGGATCAGTCCAACAAGAGTATATAACCCTTGTAAACATGTACCAAACACAGGAGCACCTAAATATATAAAACAAATATTGATGGACATGAAGGGCATGATAGTAATACAGTAACAGTAGGGAACTTTACATCCCATTGACATCAATGGATATATCATCCAGACAGAAAACTAACAAAAAAATAGCAGCCTTAAAAGACACATTAGAGCAGATAGAATTAATTGATATTTTAAGAACATTTCACCCAACACAAGCAGAATGTACATTTGTTTCAAGAGCACATGGAATATTTTCCAGGATAAACCATATCTTAAGCCACAAAACAAGTCTCAGTAAATTTAGGAAGATTAAAATTATGCCAACCATCTTCTTTGATCACAATAATATGAAACTAGAAATCAATTACAAGAGAAACACTGAAAAACACAAACACAAAGAGGGTAAATAACATGCTACTAAACAATGAATGGGTTAACAATGAGATCAAGGAAGACACTAAAAGACACCTTAAGACAAATGAAAATAAGAGAGAGGACCCAAATAAATAAAATCAGAAATAAAAGAGAAGTCACAACTGACACCACAGAAATCCATAGAATTGTAAGAAAATACTATGAACAATTATGTGCCAACAAATTGGACAAAGTGGAAGAAATGGATAAATTCCTAGAAAAATGCAATCTTCCAAAACTTAATCAAGAAGGAACAGAAAATCTAAACAGACTGATTACAACCAACAAAATCAATTCAGTAACCAAAAAGCTCATAACAAACAAAAGTCTTGGACCAGAGGTCTTCACAGGTGAATTTTACCAAACATTTAAAGAAGAATTAACATCTATCCTTCTCAAACTATTTCAAAAATTGAAGAGGAGGAAAGGTTCCCAGACTCATTTATGAGGCCAGCATAACCCTGACACTAAAAACTCGACAAACATATTACAAAAAGAAAATTGTAAGTCAATATTCTTGGTAAACATAGATGTAAAAATCCCCAACAAAATATTGCAAAGCAAATTTAGCAATACATTAAAAAGATCATAAACCATGATCAAATGGGATTTATTCCTGGGGTGCAAAATTGATTCAATATCCACAGATCAATTAATGAGACATGAGACACACCATGTAAAAATTAAGCATAAAAATTGTATGATTACAATAGATGCAGAAAAAGAAACTGATAAAATCCAGCATCCATTTATGATAAAAATTTTAAGCAAAGTGAGAATAGAGGAAAAACATCTCAGTATAATAAAGGTTACATGTCACAAACCCACAGCTAAAATATTCAACAGTGAAAAGTTGAAAATGTTTTTTTTAAGATCAGGAACAAGACAAAGATGTAAACTTTCACCACTTTTATTTAACATAGTACTGGAAGTCTTAGCCACAGGAATCAGACATGAAAAATAAATGGAAGGCATCTAAATTAGAAAGGAAGAAGTAAAACTGCCATTATTTGCAGATGACATGGTAGTATATAGAGACCTCTTAAGACTCCACCAAAAACTATTAAAACTGATAAATTCAGTCAAGTAGCAAGATACAAAGTTACACTTTTATACATAAACTATCAGAAAGAGAAATTAATAAAACACTCCCGTTTACAAATGTATAAAAAAAATAAAATACCTAGGAATAAATTTAATCAAGGAGGTAAAAGACTGGTACTTGGATAATTATAAGGCAATGAAGAAAGAAATTGAAGAAAATATAAATAAATGGAAATCTATATTGCTCTCATTGATAGGAACAATTAATATCGTTAAAGTGTCCATAATACCCAGAGCAATCTATAAATTTAATGGAACCCTGATCAAAATACCAATGGCATTTTTCACAGAACGAGAACAAATAATTATAGAATTTCTGTAACAGGGATGTCCACTTTTACCAGTCTTATTCAACATAGTACTGGAAGTCCTTGCCACAGTGATCAAGCAAGAAGAAACAATAAAAGGCATTCAAATGAGAAAGGAGGAAGTAAAACTGTCATTATTTGCAGATGACATGATATTGTACATAGAAAATCCTAAAGACTCTACCAAAAAACTACTAGATTTAATAAATGAATTCGACAATGTAACAGGATACAGAATTAACACCCAAAAATCAGTGGCATTTTTATACACCAATAGTGAACTCACAAAAAGGGAAACTAAAAAAATCAATCCCATTTACCATTGCAACAAAAAAATTAAGATACTTAGGAATAAAACTAACCAAGGAGGTAAGAGGCCTGTACTTGGAAAACTACAGGATGTTGAAAAAAGAGATAGAGGAAGATAGAAACAAGTAGAAGAATATACCATGTTCATGGATTGGAAGAATCAACATCATTAAAATGTCCATACTCCCCAAAGCAATCTATAGACTCAGTGCAATCCCTATTAAAATACCAACAGCATATTTCACAGAGCTAGAACAAATACTCCAAAAATTTATATGGAACGAAAATAGACTCCAAATAGCCACAGCAATCTTGAGAAAAAAACAAAGTTGGAGGGATCACAATACCAGATATCAAGTTATACTACAAAGTCACCGTAATCAGAACAACCTGGTACTGACACAAGAACAGACATAAAGGAACAGACATAATGGAACAAAACAGAGAACCCAGAAATCAACTCAAGCCATTACACTCAATTAATGTTTGACAAAGGAGGCAAGAACATACAATGGAGTAAAGACAGTCTCTTCAATAAATGGTGTTGGGGAAATTGGACAGGTTCATGCAAAAAATGAAGCTAGACCATCAACTCACACCATACACAAGAATAAACTCAAAATGGATAAAAGGCTTAAATATAAGTTGTGAAACCATAAAAATCCTAGAAGAAAACACAGGCAGCAGCATCTCAGACATTTCTTATAGCAATATGTTTGCCGATACATCTCCTAATGCAAGAAAAACAAAGGAGAAAATGAACAAGTGAGGCTACATCAAAATAAAGTTTCTGCTCAGTGAAAGAAACCAACAAAAGAAAAAGGGAGCCCACTGTATGGGATAATATATTTTTCCAGTGATACATCTGATAAAGAGTTAATTTCCAAAATAAATACAGAACACACACAACTTAACAAAAAGAAGACAAATAATCCAATTAAAAAATGGGCGAAGGACCTAAAGAGACACTTCTCCAAAGAGGGCATACAGATGGCCACGAGACATATGAAAAAATGCTCAGCATCACTAATCATCAGAGATGCAAATTAAAACAACAACAGATATAACCTCACACCTGTCAGATGACATGTGCTGGCGAGGATGTGGAGAAAGGGCAACCCTCGTGCCCTGTTGGTGATTTTGTAAATTGGTACAGGCACTATGGAAAACAATGTGAAGGTTCCTCAAGAAATTAAAAATAAAACTACCATATGATCCAGCAATTCCACTTCTGGGTATTTACCTAAAAAGAGCCAAAACACTAATTCAAAAAGAGATATGCATCCTCATGTTCGTTGCAGTATTATTTACAATAGCCAAGATGTGAAAGCAACCTAAGTGTCCATCAATGGATCAGTGGGTGAAGAAGATGAGATGCCACAAAAAGCATGAAATCTTGCCACTTGTGACATTAATGCACCTAGAGGGTAATGTGCTAAGTGAAGTAAGTCAGACAGGGGAAGACAAATACCATATCATTTCACTTCTATGTGGAATCTAAAACACAAAATAAATGAAAAAACAAAACAGAAACAAATTCCTAGATACAGAGAATATTTTGATGGTTTCCAAATGGGAGGGGTAGATTAAAAAGGAGAAGGGATTAAGATGTATATATTTTCAGTTATAAAAATAGTTATAGTGATGTAAAGTACAGCATACAGAATATAGTCAATAATATTGTAATAACTACAGGGGTGGGAAAAAGTAGGTTTACAGTTGTGAGTACACAAAACAGTCTATTCAGTATTGTAATAATCATAACCTGCATGTCTCTTTCCATACCAACTGTCAGCCTACTTTCGCCCCCCCATGTATGGAATCAGATGGATACTGGACTTCTTAAGTTATGTAAATGTCCAATCACTATGTTGTACATTTGAAACTAATATCATATTGTATTTCTACTGTAATTGAAAATAAAAAATAAAGTTAATACTAAAATAAATCCATGTAAATTTTTGTCAGAGGATATTATACAGTATGTTTATGCTACAAACTTTCAAACAATTATAACTTTTACAATATCTAGTCATTGATAATGTTCTCCCTATGGCTGCATTCAGCCAATATAGTATAATATGTTATATTATACTATAACCAATATGTTATATTATGTTATATTTACTTAACCAATTCTACATGCTACAATTTGTTATAATTTAACCCAATTTCAGAAATTATATATTTCACATCAGTAGAGATGCAGAATTTTCTCTGACGAAAGAAAACTGAATGTTTTAGAGTTGTCACATGTCCACACTGAACCGAGCTGTCTGGGATTTGAGCTTTTTTTACACGGGATACAAATGAAGGAAACTCTTCATGTGGTTATTGCAAATGTGTTTTAATGAGGCACCCTCACCACTGCATGGTATAACCCAGTCAGCTCACCCTCCAAGTTGAAGTTCTCTGACGAGTGGCCCCAGGGTGTCAGAACCATAGCCTCCTGGCACCTGAACCACCTGGATTTAAATTCTCGCTGCCTTCCTCTCCAGGATTCAGGCAGCCTGTGAAGGAGAAATGTGTCTCGTTCTAAAATTGTGATCCATTGTAGAAACTTTCACTTTTTTGTGTACGGCCATACTGTTTTGAGTAAAGAATGTCTAATAGCTTTCTTTAAAAAAAAAAAAAAAAAGACTGCTTACCATGAATCAAATCTTTTTTTCTTTTTTCCAGAGTTCAAAGTGTTTTCTTTAATTTAAAAACATTAATATTCTTTTTAGTATTTTCTTGTAAAAGTAAAACGGCTGGCAGTGCTTACTTAAATTAAGTTTACAGGTTCCCCTTTAGACGGCAATCCTGCTCCTGGCTTCACACACCAAAAAAATCACTCCCAGCTTCGAGAGGGGTTATTTGAGGGGCGGGGAGCTGGGCAGCCTGGGCCTCCGTTTCCCTTAGAGTGGGCGTGCCGGAGACGTTTCCATGGGACAGTCAGAAGCAACGAACTAACTGCACAAAGCTGCAAAATGGGTAATACTAAAAGCATAGCGGTCATTTAAAAAGTGAGGGCCCGAGCATGTGACACAATATTATTTAAATAATTTAAAAATATATCAATACAAAACACATGCAGAGAATGAAACATATTACACACATTAGTATTGCTGCCTATAGGGAAAGGCAAATGGGAATGAAAAGGGGGAAAAAGGGAGAAACTCATAAATATGCACATCCATAAAATGAGAGACAAGCCCTGCCTAGATCAATAATAATAATATGCTGTAAACAAGGTTGAAAAATGCAAACTACACATAAAGGTTTAAGTGCATCAAGTTAAATGTGAGCATGTCTTGTGTACTCTGGTCCAATTCCAGTTTCTAGAAGTAGCAACTGTTAGTAGTTTGGAACAGTTTATTGTATATCGTTCCAGCCTAATTTCTGTGTGTATATAACATCTAATTTTGTTTTTACAAAATGAGATCATGCTACGTCTACTGTTCGGCACTGGTTTTTTTTTCACTTAACACGCAATTACATACACACAATCATAAATGTATATAATCGTTGCCTGTAGATATGGATTGTCTTCCTCTTTTCTACTTTTCTGCCTCTTCTTTTCCCTCTCTGGACATTTCATTTTTTCCGTCACCTTTTATCCCCTCTATGTCCTCCTCCATCTCCACCGCCCCCATAAATCACCACACTGCTGTTCATGTCCATGAGATCGCTCTTCTTTTCTTATTTGCTCAATCCCACCTCCACTCCCACTGGAGCTATCTGCCTGCTCTCTGTCTATGAGTCTGTCTCTACTTTGCTTGGTAGTTCAGTTTGTTCATTACGTTCCACATATGAATAAAATCATATGGTACTTGTCTTTCTCTGCCTGGCTTATTTCACTTAGCATAATACTCTCCAGGTCCCTCCATACTGTCCCAAAGGGTAAGAAATACTTCCTTTCACAGCTGTGTAGTATCCATGGTGCAAATGTCCCACAGCTTTTTATCCACTCATCTACTGATGGGCACTTGGGCTGCTTTCAAATCTTGGCCATTGTAAATAGCACTGCAATGAACATAGCAGTGCATATATTCTTTTGAATTAGTGTTTCAAGTTTCTTCAGATAAATTCCCAGAAGTGGAATCTCCGAGTAAAAAAGCAGCTCCATTTTTAATTTTTTGAGGCTCCTCCATACTGCTTTCCACAGTGGCTGCCCCAGTCTGCATTCCCACAGCAGTGCACCAGGGCTCCCCTTTCCCCACACTCTCGCCAGCACTTGCTGTTTGTTGGTTTGTTGTCTGACAGGGGTGGGGTGATATCTCATGTGGTTTTAATTTTCATCTCTGATGATTAGTGACGTTGAGCATCTTTTCATTTGTCTATTGGCCATCTGTATGTTCTGTTTGGAGAAGTGTCTATTCAGGTCTTTTACTTATTTTTTAATTGGATTATTTGTTTTTTGGTATTGGGTTTTATAAGTTCTTTACAAAGTTTGGATATTTAACCCCTTATCAGTTGTGTCATTAGCGAATATGTTCTCCCACTCAGTGGGCTGTCTTTTCATTATGTTGATGTTTTCCTTTGCTGTGCAAAAACTACAGTTTGATGTAGTTCCATTTGTTTATTTTTTGTTTTGTTTCTCTTGCCTGAAGAAATATATCAGAAAAAAGATTGCTATGAGAAATGTCTGATATTTTTCTTCTAGTTAAGGGAAACAAAAGAAAAAATAAGCATTGTAAAAGGAATTGTTGAATTATTATAAATGTGATGAAAACTGTGATAAGGTGAAGTAATTGCACAAATCAGCAAAGAGAAAAATCAAAACCTTTGGCAATATGTGAAAGAGATGGGAACGGAAATGTTAAAATGTTCATTTTGGTCTTCTATAGACACATTGTATGTGAAATACATTAAATAAAACTTTGTTATATTTCTCTTAGAATTCTTTTTTTTAAAGAATCCTCAGACAAATTTCTCAATTCTTGGACCCTGAGACACTAATGATCTCAATAAATCTAATCTCTCCCCCCCCCGAAAAAAACCTGGGACTACGTCAAACTAAACAGTTTTTGCACATGCTAAGCGATTTTCTCTGATTTATGGTGCTTTCTGATGACTCATGGTGGTCGATTTTTGCTGAGTCATGTTAAGTGTTTCTAGCTGAGTCATGTTGGTGATTTTTTTTTGCTGAATCCTGTTTTTTTGGGGGGTCATGGTAAGCAATTTCCACTGTCATGGTAATATTGTGATTTTTGCTGAGTCATGTTAATACTTGGCAATCTTCACCGAGTCATGCTTGTTGGTTTTTGCTGAGTCATGGTAAGTGATTTTTGCTGAGTCATGCTTGGCAACTTTCCCTGAGTTATGCTTGGCGACTTTTGCTGTCATGGTTATATTGGGATTTTTGTGGAGTCATGGTAATACTTGGCAATTGTCCTGAGTCATACATGGCGATTCCTGCTGTCATGCATGGTGAGTCTCATTGAGTCATGCTTGGAAATTTTCACCAAGTCATGGTAAAGTGATTTTCACTGAAGTGATTCTCCCTGAGCCATGCTTGGTGATCTTTGTGGAGTCATGCTTGGTGATTTTTGCTGAGTCATGGTAAGTGATTTTTCGGAGTCATCTAGATGATTTGGCTGAGTCATCATAATCAATTTTGTTGAGACATCAAAATTATTTTGATGAGTCATCTAAGTGATTTCACTGAGTCATTTAGAAATTCACTGAGATTCTCTTGTCCTCTTCAAGGTCCCAAGACAGTTACTCTGGCTTCCACCACTTTACCACCATTTCAGGAAGGTGGAAAGAGGAAGCAAGGGAAGATTGCTTTTTGAGCTTTTATTTAGACATTGCTTGATATATGGGAATGTTAAGAAAATTAGTGACTAATACTTAAGGATTCTCTTTATTTCTATGGAATAAAGTTATGAAGGAATCAGAGCAGACAGATACATATATTGAGTATTGTATTTTAAAATCACAAGAGCAAATTTATTTTAAATTTTAGTTTAACAGAGTGTACATAGACTCAGAAGTGTAGATGATGGCCAACTGATTAGTAAATTTAATTAATTCACTTTGCAGATGACAAACAGAGGCCCTAGGTGGAGGGGCTAGATGGTTTCTGTAAGGTTATTTAATCAATTAAAACATCATCAGTAGAAACTGAGTTCTTCTGTTCACAAATAACTTATTACAGTCTTTATATTATTTTCCCCTAGTTTTATTCTTTTATGTCATTAATTTATCTGATTCTGGATGTAGTGGAACTCAATTTTTTAAAAGTATGTATGTCAGAGAATTCTTTGGTTGACTGTCAATGTTTTTTTCTTTGCAGCATTTGAAGGTGGCATTCTTCCTTCATGAGCTCTCTCTGCCCTTAGACTCTGTGGTACCATGTTTCCTCTTTCTTTCTTTCTTTCTTTCTTTCTTTCTTTCTTTCTTTCTTTCTTTCTTTCTTTCTTTCTTTCTTTCTTTCTTTCTTTCTTTCTTTCTTTCTTTCTTTCTTATTTATTTATTTAATTTTTATTGTTGGCACTATTACAGATGTCCCCATTTTCCTCCCCTTAGCCCACCTCCACCCAGCACCTGCCCCCCTTCCCTCTGGCCCTCACCACACTGTCGTCTGTGTCCATGGGGTGTGAATATGCTGTATGTTCTTTGGTTATTCTCTTTACCTTCTTTCACATTAGAATCTACATATAACTGAGATCATAAGGTATTTGCCTTTTTCTGACTGGCTTATTTCCCTTAGCATAATAATCTCCAGGTTCACCCATGCTGTCACAAAAGGTAAAATTTCCTTCTTTTTTATGGCAGCATAGTATTCCATTGTGTAAATGTACCATTGCTTTTTTTATCCACTCATCTATGGATAAGCACCTGGGCTGTTTCCAGATTTGACTGTTGTAAATAATGCTGCAGTGACCCTAGGGGTGCATATATTCTTTCTGATTGGTGTTTCGTAGATTTTAAAGATATACTCCCAGAAGTGGGATCACTGAGTCAAAAGACAGTCCCATTTTTAATTTTTTGAGGAACCTCCATACTGTTTTCCACAGTGGCTGCACCAGTCTGCATTCCCACCAGCAGTGCACTAGGGTTCACCTTTCTCTACATCTTCTCCAGTACTTGTTGTTCACTGATTTTTGATGGTAGTCATTCTGGGAGGTATGTGGTGGTATCTCATTGTGGTTTTATTTTATTTTTTAATTGTATACTTTTTGAATTTACTTTAGAGAGAGAGGGAGGGAGGAAAAGAGAGATCAATTCGTTGTTCCACTTCTTTATGCATTCATTGGCTGATTCTTGTATGTGCCCTGACCAGGGATGGAGCCCGCAACCTTGCAGTATTGGATGATACTCTTAACCAACTGAGGTACCTGGCCTGGGCCTTCTCATTGTGGTTTTAATTTGCATCATGTTTTCTTGATTTGTCTCCACTTCTGACCACTCCTTGTAAGTGTTTCAGTTGGTGCTTCTTTCTAAGCTGTTCTGAAATACAAGCATCGTCTAGACTGTCTTTGGCTGGAATCTTTTTCTGTAATGCAAGTATTCCTTAGAGAACACTCCCTTCCATCTTTGCAGGTAACTCACGGATCTCCATGTCTAGCCCCAATATTTCTCTGAGCCTAAATATTGCTGGGTTGAAGTTTGACAAAACCTCAAACTCAGCACATTCACAACTGATTTTATTACCATGAAGGACAATTCCCATCTCCTGTTCTTAGGTCTCACCACTAGCAAAGCTCGAAGCTCTAGTATCATCTTCAAGTCTTTGTTCTCTCTGCAGAACTAGCCTGTTCCTTGATTTATTGCAATACTTTTTCTTACATACACCTTATACCATATCCTTTTTATCTATACTATTGCTTCTTTAATTTAGATAATTAATGTCTTGGCCTGAATTTTAATAAGCCTGATATAATTATAATCTTCAGTCTATCCTTTTCCAGTCCAAATCCTTTATGTCACCAACATTCTTTTTATAATGCAGGTTTAAACATGCTTGGCCTCACTCAAAATGTTGTGTTAGTATTCCATTGCCTGCAAAGGGAAGAGCAAACGCCTTAACATAAATTATTAAGTTCTCTATAATTAGGCAGGCCCCAAGCTGTAATTGCAAACCAATCTTCATTACTCACACATTTTACAACCGCTCTGTACTAGAACTAAATATCTCCTTTCTTTTTTTGTTCATTAATTTGTGCATTCATACATTTTTTAATAAACATTTATTAAGTTCTTTTTTTAATAATCTGGTAGGTATTACAAATACAAAACTTATACTTTCCTAAATATTCCAAATTTTCTTTTAACATGTATTTTATAATCATGTGAAAAACATTAAAAACCTACACAGAATGATGAAAACAGGCAAGAAGGCAGACAATTAGGATAAAGAATGTTAAGTGTTAAGGCAGAGTTAAGCATAGCAAGCTGGAGGTGCTTATAGGTAAGGAGCCAAATGCAGACTGACAACTGGGCAGACGTTGACAGGTCAATATAGAAAGAGATGGTTCCTGATTGTACTCATGTGTAAATGGAAGGATCCAGGGAGAGCTGGCAATTCATGAAGAAACATCTCTGAGTGTAAGAAGGGAGTAGTTCTGGATGTAGAAGTAGGAGTCAAGACTCTTTCTACCGTGACAGAAATGAAGGAGGAAAGCACAAACATCGTATCAGTTAGAAAAGCTCTTGGCTCAATTAAGATAAGCTCACCTAACAAAGACTTAAGTGCTAATGGCATTTAATTGTCTCATATATTGAAGGTTCTAGGGGTAGGTAATTTAAGGGTTAGAAAAGGAATTTAAGAACATCATTGAGGACCCACAGTGCTGTCTTTCTAAACTACCAACCTTGAGGGAAGAGAGAGAAATACCGATGTGAGAGAGACGCTGATTTGTTGCCTCCTGCATGAGCCCCAACCAGGGCAGGGGATCTAGCCTGCATCCGAGGTATGTGCCCTTGGCTGGAATTGAACCCAGGGCCCTTCAGTCCGTGGGCCGACACTCTAACCATTGAGGCAATCTGGCTAAGACTAAGCTCATTGTCTTATCTAGTCAACCTTTTTAGTTCGTGCTGCAGTTACCAAAAATGTCCAAATTTCAGTGGCTTAAAACAACAAAGGTGTACTTCTCACTCAAATTATGTTGTGTTTAGGTTTTCATTTCATTATAGGTTTGAGGAACAGCCTCCATCTGGAAAGTGCTATTCTCAGGGAAGGAAAAAGAGGCAGGGTTGAATCATACAATGGGTCTCAAAGATCACATTGGATATGCCTATGCCGTTCCATTGTCTAAAGCAAGTCATTGGACACACCCAGCCATCAAGGGTGAAGAAATATTCCCCTCTCACAGGACAGCATTGCAAGTTACATAGCAATTAGCAGGGATAAGTTATTTTTTAATAGGAAGACAATAAATGACTTTGGTACGTTAGTATAATCTATCACCCTTTTTAAGATTGCAAAATGATTGTACAATATTACCTTCAACAACCAGTGTTAGAATCTGATGTCATGAAGCAATATATGTTTGTAATGACTGGATGAATAGTATCACAGTTTGATGCTATTTTCATTAATAAATCAACAGATGTTTCTCAAAAAAGGTGTCATGAAATACAATATGATTTCAATACAACAAATTTCCAAGAAAATACAAAAGACAAATAAATAGTTTATTTACTACCTAAATTTCTTTAGAATTTATTTGTTCCAATTCCCAAAGCAGAACAATAATTGCATCTTCCAAGGCCTACTCAGTTTTCAGTGTGCCTTTCCCCTGATCAGTCCTCATTGGATCCTCTAGAAAAATACAGCTCATTGTGATGAAATCTCAGCATGAGATGATTCTTTCTGAAAGGCTGAGCATTGACTAACTTCCAAATTTGTCATGTTGATGCATGTTGGAAAATATAAACACCCGACATTCACCTCCATTGAGCATAAATTTCCTTATTAATCTATAATAATGAAATCTACAGAATGGTCTAGCATAAATTGTAAACTCCCTTTTGATAGCCAAGAAGTTCATCTCCTCTGTGGCCTTAAAATTTTAGAGTAAGGACTAGCCTAATTTGTGGATCTTTCTATACAGTCTGAAGGTATCAGATTATATTGTGTTATTTCCCCTAAAATTCTGCAACTTTCAGAGTAAAATCATGCCATCAAGTCCAATATGCCCTAAATTAGCCTTAATTATTAAAATGGAGGAAGTGTCCATTAGGGGAAGTTCATGGCTACTTTAAGCCATTCCACAAGAAATATTTTGTTTGAAGATATCTCACTGCTATTTTGGAAAACAATCATTATATAATTTTGATTGCAACATATGCAGAATATCTTAGAATTGCTAATATGAACATTAAATATAAAACCCCCTTGGAGCCTGTCATGGATTTTGAGTCTGAAAAGTGTGAACATGTATACAACACATGCTGGCTTATTGGACACTGCTTGCCAAGTGCCTTTCATTCCAACATTGACCTTTATTGAGAAAGGGAGCACTTGTTTTAGTCTCTGGTCAGCATGGGAAGCTTGGGTTTTATCAGATGTGGATAGGAGATATATAGGGCTCGGGTTTAGATCCAAGCCCCTTAGTAGAGAAGGGGTTGGGACACCCAATGCATAAAATGAACAAAAAGGTGCAAAACATATGATTAATAAGGGAGAAATTTCAGAACACCTATTGATGTTATTTGAAGTAAATCAAACAATGATTTGTATTGTAATCTTTCCCTCCTCCAAATTTGCAGTAACTTGTACAAAATATAGCATTGAAATACAGAGAATTAAGAGATTTTCAGTTCATATTTCTTCAGTTCTCTAGACTGCTAACGGCATCCTCAATATACTCTGCTACTTCTTAGCAAATGAACCAGAAGAGTTCTTTTTTTCTCTCCAGGAATGAATGCCAAGGGTTTCAAGCAAAGAATATTAGTAATATTTTTTAAAAGATTGTTGTGAAGTGTTTCCAAGTGGGGAAGATTTAAAATCTTATAACCAAACCCAGGTGTTCACTTATACAACCCATTTTTTTATTGCAATGAAAGGAAATAAGAAGCACTGCAATCCATAGTTGCCCCTAATTTTAGTCTATTTAATTACCTTGCTTTTACAATTATTTTACCAGAACTCTTGAATATCAGTGAACAAGAATTTGATAAATTTTATATGTATTTTTCAAAAAATCATTTTTATTTTAAAATTTACTTTCAATATTATATTAGTTTCAGGTGTACAGAATAGTTCTTAGGCATTTATATAACTTACAAAGTGATCCCTCTGTTAAGTCTTGCACCCACCAGACACCATGTATAATTATTACAATATTATTGGCTATATTCCTTAAGCTGTACTTTACATCCTATGACCATTTTTTAACTGCCAATTTGTACTTCTCAATCCATTCAACTTTTTTTACCCAGCCCCCCAATACCTCTTTTATCTGGCAACCATCAATTTGTTCCCAGTCTCTGCTTCCGCTTTGCTTATTTATTTGTTTGTTTTTTAGATTCCACATATAAGTGAAATCACGTATTTGTCTTTCTCTGTCTAACCTATTTCACCTAGCTCAGTACCCGTAAGTTCATTCATGTTGTCACGAATGGTAAAACTTTATTATTTTTTATAGCCAAGTAATATTCCTTTGCATATATGTATCATATCTTCTTTATTCATTCATCTTTTGATTGGAGCATTTAATCCATTTACATTTAAATTAATTATTGATAAGTATGTAATTACTGCCCTTTTATTAATTGTTTTCTGGTTGTTTTTGTAGTTGTTTCTTGTTCATTTCTTATTCTCTTGCTCTCATCTTTATTTTTTTTTAAGATTTTTAAAACTGATTTTTAGAGAGAGAGGAAGAGGGAGGGGGAGAAGGAGACGAAGCATCCTCAGCTGCCTGCGGCTTGCCCCCCTGGGGGTGGCCCACAGCCCAGCCCCGGCTCTGCCGAGCCGCACCGCCAGGGCTTGCTTGCTTCTCTTGTGTGTTGATGACTTTGTGTAGTGTTGTGTTTAGATTACTTTCTCTTTATTTTTTTTTTAAAGATTTTTTTCATTGATTTTTTTAAAGAGAAGAGAAGGAGGAAAGAGAGAGAAAAAGAAACGTCAGTGTGAAAGAGAAACATGGATTGGTTGCCTCCTGTGTGCACCCCAACCAGGGACTGAACTCGCAGCCTGGGTGCCCGCCGTCCAGGAATCCAACCTGCGGCCTCTGGTGTATGCCGGGCGCTCCGCCCAGCTGAGCCACACGGGCCGGGGAGGGTTCCTTTCTCCTTATTTCTTGTATATATCTTGCAAATGTTTGGTCTGTGGTTACTGTGTGATTTATACATGCCAAGCTATGTTTTCGCAGTTTGATGGTCCCTTAAGTTGGAGCACATTCTAGAATCACTGCCATTTTTACTCACCCCCTCCACATTGATGCTTTTGCCATTACTTTTTACGTCCTTTGTGGGTATCCCTTAATTTACTGTGTAATTACACACGATCTTCCTATTTGCCTTTCAACCTTTGTATTAGCTTTAGTGTTGGTGATCCACTGCTTTCTTTATGTGTTTGCCTTTGTCTGAAAATGTTTTTTTGCAATATATTCTTATATTTTTTATTGTTGTTTTTTTTTTTTTTTCTTCTTAAAAAAATCCCTTTAACGTTTCTTGTAATACTGGTTTGGTGGTGGTGAACTTCTTTGGCTTTTTCTGGTCTAGAAATGAATTTTATATTTTTCTTTGACCCTGCATGCCTTGTATGATGACATAAAATGAAATGACCAAGTTTCAGGGCTCTGAAGGAGGAGGGTCCTAGGCCAGTTAGAGTCTCTACATTCCTATGTGCCTATGTGTTGGTCTGTCCATCAGTCTATTCTCTATTGTTTTCTCTTTCTTTACTTAGGAAGGCACTGACGTTCAGGACAGACTTCAAAATTTGTCTTTAACCTGCGCTTGAGTCCATCTTTAGAAGACCAAATAGCAAGTGCTTATCTAGTGTCATTGCTGATATTCCCAACCTTCTGTGTGATTAATGATAGAGGTGATCTTCATACTTGTTAGGCTTTGCAATGTCTGTATCACAAACGAGGTATTCATGTTTATTGTTAATATCTGAATGTTCACTTTCAGATAAAAGTGTCATTCAAAGCTGCAACTTGGAGCAAAACCATATCTTTGTATGCTTTATAGGTTGAAATTGTAATGGTCAGTTAAAGTATAAATTCGTATTTATAATTGCAAAAGTGAAAAGCTTTAAAATGAATGATTATGGTACAGCAAATTCATTTGTCTCCTCATGCAAGCAATATTCTCTGGCCCAGTTTTTATTGATATGAAAGTAGTCATTTTATGCCTGCAATTCTCTCTCAGTTCATTCTGAACCTGGTGATGTGTTGAAATTATTGATTGAGTCAAGACTTACAAAGCACAGACATGTATTTATTGGGCCCCTCAATAACTAAATTCCATAAGCTGTTGAAGCTGAGATCCCTGTG
This sequence comes from Miniopterus natalensis, assembly GCF_054644295.1. Classification (NCBI taxonomy): domain Eukaryota; kingdom Metazoa; phylum Chordata; class Mammalia; order Chiroptera; family Miniopteridae; genus Miniopterus; species Miniopterus natalensis. The sequence continues at coordinate 80,239,400 of NC_142089.1, forward strand.
GGTATCCTGATCATTTTTGTCCCCATTCTATTATGGAATTTGTATCCATAAAATAAATGAACATTTACCTGAACTCATTTAAGTAGTTTTTAGTTCCTTGCACCTAAACTTGACACACTAAGTCACGCACCTTTTAGCTACAAAGCAATGTAGTTCTTCAAGAGCTCTAGAAATACATTTGACTCATTGTTGATGAGAATTGTGATTTCTGATGACTGAAAAGAACTAAAAGCTGAAATGTTGTTTTCAAGGTCCACCCATGTTGTGGCAAATGGCAGTGCTTCACCCTTTCTCATGGCTGAGTATTCTCCACTGTGCACATGGCCCTCGCCTTCTCTACCCAGTCCTGCCGGAGGGTGCTTCAGCTGTTTCCATGTCTGGGCCACCATGAGTAATGCTGCACTGAACATAGGGGTGCATATGTCATGGTGAACAAAGGTCTTCAAATTTTTGGGTTAGATACCAGAGGAGGTGTTGCTGGGTCATAGGGTAACTGCACTTAATTTTTGAGGAGCCTCCATACTCTTTTCCATAGTAGCTACACTCCCACCAGCAGTGACTGAGGGTCCCTTTCTCCACGGCCTCTCCACACTTGTCGTTACCTGTCTTGTTGGTAACAGCCACTCTGACGGTGTGAGGTGGTCTCTCATTGTAGTTTTGACTTGCATTTCCCTGGTAGCTAGTGAGGTTGAACATCTTTTCATATATCTGTTGGCCCTTTATATGTTTTCTTGAGAGAATTGTCTGTTCAGGTCCTCTGTCTATTTTTTAATTGGGTTGTTTGGTTGTCTGGTGTTGAGCTGAATGAGTTCTTTATATATTTTGGATATTAACCCTTCTCAGAGCTCACGTTTGCAAATACCTTCTCCCATTCAGTTGGCTGCCTTTTTGTTTTGTTGGTGGTTTCTTTTGCTGTGCAGAAGCTTTTTAGTTTGATACAGTCCCATTCATTTATTGCAAAATTATAGAGAGAAAAAGTTAAGAACCATATGACTTCACTCATACATGGGATATAAAACTGAAAGCAACAAATGAACAAACACGAAAAACAAACAAAAACTCACGGACACAGACAACAGAGGGAAGGGGCTGGGGGTAGGGAACGGTAAAGGGAGTCAAATGCATGGTGATGGAAGAAGATTTGACTATGGGTGTTCGGCACACAATGCGATACACAGATCATGTATCATAGAGGTGCACACTTGAAACCTACATAATCTTGTTAACCAATGTCACCTCAATAAATTTAATTAAAAAATAAAATAAAATATAAAAAGTAAGAATAAAAGCTGAAACATGAAGTAACTTTCCCAAAGTCACATAAAACATCCTGGAAAAAAGCCAAAAAAGGGTATCTGAAAAAGAGGTGTATTTTTACATCTCTCACTGGCTCTGTGTATGAAAATTGAAAATTGGCCTCTTCCCCGTGGGCAGAGTCCCAGGCACCACAAATGCACGTGGCCCCCTGCAGGATGCTGTGGCCGCACGTGCAGCTCAGAGCTGGTGGCCTCAGTGCTCAAAGATTATAAGAAGAGGTTCCAGCAGGGGAATTTTAAGCAATGATAACTTAATTTATTTCACTTAACTATAAAACCCTAATATATTTGTGTAATAGCAATACTTTTAGGAATTTAAAAACAAACAGGGTCTTTAATGCTAACTTTGTTACTTCAGATGTCTTTACTTCAATAGTGAACTGTCAAATTCTAAAATTAACTTTTATTTATTTAAATTGGACTAGTTTAGGATTTCTGTTTCAAAGTATTATGAGATGATGTAGCTATTACTGTGGCCATTCAGTCTTGTAAAAGTAAATGTCGGGAGTCAGGCAGTGACTGTTTTTATTGACTTGGTTATAACTGCTAAGGTTTGGGAAGGGACAAAAAAATGGCACTTTTTGTTTTCATCTTCTGTGTTTGGAACCAAGTGAGAGATAAGGCAAAGGAGACACTCAGATGGAAATTAAAATGCCAGACATGAAGCTGAAGGAGCAGGTTGGAGACAGGGCTTTAGGTGGATGGCCGAACTGGCTTGATTGTTAAATGTCCCTCCTTACTTCTAGGCGTAGCCCGACAGCCACAGCCCTCAACTCACCGGGTAGCCCTCACTCCTCCCTTGTGCAGGCAGAAAGATCTGAAAGGCAGAAAGAACAGCTGAGCTCAGCCTGCTCAATTATTTCTCCAACTCTCCAATCTGATAATTTGGCTTCTCTCTCAAGTGCAGTGTAAGTGAGGGCTGGGGCAGGAGTGCCTACGCCAATCAGATGCAACGGGTCTCAGTCTTGGCAGCACGTTAGAACGACGGTGGCAGCTTTAAAAATCTTGATTCCTAGGCTCACCCTGCATGAATTACATAGACATTTCTGAGGGTGAGGCCCAGGCTCTAGTATTTGTAGAAGCTCTCTATGTGAATCCAATGTATAGCCAAATACTTCAATGGGAATTGTCCACACAGAAAGGAGAGGCCAGGGAGGTGGAATTTAACCCTCACCTTTGACTGTTAACCCAGAAGGAAAAAGTGATCCAGAGTTTCAGGTGTTGTTGTGAATCCTACTATGAGAGAGTAAAAATAACTATGTCTTAGTCTAGCAATTTTTAACCACATGCTGCAAGAATTAAAAAAAAATTTTTTTTTTAATATGTCTTTATTGATTTCAGAAAAGGGGGGGGGGAGAGAGAAAGAGAAACATCAATGATGAAAGAGTCATTGATTGGCTGCCTCCTGCACGCCCCTACTGGGGACCAAGCCCGAAACCTGGGCATGTGCCCTGACTGGGAATCCAACCGTGATCTCCTGGATCGTAGGTCAACGCTCAATGGCTGAGCCACGCCAGCCAGGCAGAATTTTTAAAACATGTAATACCTGACTTTTTAGTCAGGGGCACTGTTATGCAAAGTGCTGAAGTCCCAGAAAACCTCAATGTATTGTTCTTGGATTCCCAAAGAAAGACATGGGTTTATTAAGACTTATATGCGCACCAGTGGTGGCCAACTGGTGAAGTTTACTGCCACACCAGCTGCTACCGGTGGTAAAGTTGAACTCCTAAGTCCCATCTAACCTGCAAATGGGCTACAGCTGGGCTGCCGGCTGGTGCTATTGCTTTGCCGCCACCCAGGCTTTCCCAGCACAAGGTTTTATAGAGTACAGAAAACAGGAAATCAGGCCATGCAGGGGGCGGGGTATGGTCATGAGATCCAAACATTAGCTGTTTACAATCCAGCTCACATCCAGAAGTAGTTTCTCTTTGGCCTTACACAGAGTTGTTGGGCAGGTGCCCAAGGTCTCACAGTCCGCTTACAGAGTGGGAGGGCGAGTTGGAGCATGGGAAGGGGCCCATGTTCCCATTTACGGTACAGGCACTGACCTCTTTTCCCTTAGGTTATCAAACAAAAATGACAACACCCAACACAACAATTGCTCTCTGGTGTGAATGAATCAAAATTACACCTATTTTTTGTCAGATTAGCAAAAAACATATTTTTTAGTGTGCCACAGAATGTTAGTAATTCGTTTATATGTGTCATGAGATGAAAAAGGTTGAAAATTGCTCTCTTAACTTAGCTATTGAAACTATGCTGGCTTATTGCTTAGAACTGTGTAAATATTCCAAGAGTATTTTTCTGTTGAAGGAAGGTAATCCAGTGGAAAGGTGGGACTTCATTTATTATACATGCATTATTTAAGCCCTAGTTGTGTGTGGCTTGAGGACATATAGGCTTAATGATGCAACTCACCCTCTGCCCACTGCACTAACACTGCGTTATGCTGACACTTGTGGAGGTGAGAGTTCAGCAGAATCCTGAACAGTCTGTACCCAGTGTCTTGGGTATATTTTGGGGAGGGTAATACACAGCAAAAATATGTTGGTGTGCAAATAGGACAATGCCATCATCGTTTGGTTTACCAGCAACTTGAAGGACCATGGGAAGAACACTCTCTTCATGTCTTTCTTGTCCCCTCTCCTTTGGGCCGTTCCCTTCTCAGCGTAAATCTCTCATTGGTTGTTATCCTGTTACCAGTTGCAAAGGATAGTCGATAACTGCTTGTATTTACGTTGGTGGATTGGAGCAAGTTCATTGCTACCTCTGGAGGAAGGAAAAGACTCCAATTTTCTATCCTTATGGTAGCAGGCCACCAATAACCCTACAGCTGGTCAGCGAGCCATGACTGTGAGTTCTGCATAGTTTGGTTACCATCATAGGTAACAAAAGTAACAAAAGGATTCTGGCCCATGAAGTTGAGCAGCTGGTCAGATCGATAATGCATACACACAAATTTAAATATCTAGATATGATCTTAGTGTTGAAAAAGATCAGAAGTTAGATGTTCTACATTCTGTAGAAGAAGTGATCACTGGGTAATTCAGGAAGTCATTGAGTTCAAACATTTTTTTTGGCTCATTAATGTTTGAAAGCCAGCTGTAAAAGGTCTGTTCTTCTTCATAAGTGATGGTCAAGAATGCTCTGTACTGAGTCTCTGTTTTTACTCTGTTGCTGACATCTGGGGCCTTGCTGACTTTGTAGGGACTGCCCCTCCCAAGATTAGCTAATTCTTAGAGATATTAGCTCTCTAGGGAGTGTGCCCTTCCAGTGCAAACAGACCAATCCAGAGCCCGCCCCCACCCCATGGGGCTCTCTCACTCTGGGCCACCCAATACCCCCTTGCCCTAATTGCCAGGGCCAGACACCAGACAACTTGGGAGAGCCCTTATGCCCAGAGCCCACTGAGATCATCCACCCTCGCCAGTCCTAGGCCTGTGAACCCCGCCTCACTGCTTCATGCCTCGTGGAAACCACAATAAAGGCTCTTGCCCTTGGAAACTGAGTAATAAAGTATCTTTTCAGTGGCCATAGTCTCTTGGTTTGTTGGCTTCACCATACCTGCAGAATAATAAAACCTACATTTTAAAACACATCCTCCTTCCACTCCCGCCTTTGGAACACAGCCTGTCTGAGGGTTAGTGTTTTAATGTATTTTAGTTACTAGCAAGAAGATTTCTGATGTATTGAATGTGAAGGTGGGGTACTCTAAAGTATTTTAGAGACCTTTGATATTTCTATGTCATCTACCTTTCTCTTATAGATGTCCCCACTCGCTTTTAACACCTCCTTAAATATATCTAGTATTTTTTTAAAAACACTCATTTTTTTAGATAATTATAAATTCACATGCAGTTGTAAGAAGTATCCCATGTACTCTTTGCCCAGGTTCCCTCAGTGGTAGCTTTTTGCAAGATGACAGCAGAACATCACAGCCAGGGGACTGGCACTGGTTCAAGTCACTGATTTCACCGGCCTTTCCTGTCCTCTTCTCTGTGTGAGCATCTAGTCCCATCACCTGCGGAGGCGCCGGTGGCTGCCACGGTCAGGCACAGAGCCGGGCGCGGTCCCACCACAAGAAGCCTTTGGGCTGCGTCCTAGAGCCACAGCCAACTCCTGCCCGCCACCTCCCTAACTCCCGGCAACAGCTAACCTGGTGTCCAGCACAGGAAATGGTTATTCAAGGTGATACACAAGTGGAATCAGTAAGTACGTGACCTTTGGAGATGTTTTCGCTTGAGCTCCATGCACACTGCTGCGTCCTTGCTGTGCTCCTTGCCATGCTGAAGAGTTTTCATGCTATACGTGTGCCGTGGTTGGTTAATCACACACCCATTAAAGGACATCGGATTGCTTTGGTTTCCTTTAAAAAACACATTTAGCATCTCTGTTAGTCACCAACTTCCCCATCTGTCGCCTCGAGCCTGCCACTGTGACAGTTAGCGCCCTACCCTTCCAGGCCGCCGCATCACCGGCCACTTTAAAGAGAACACCTTTGTGTGAAGGCAGAGAACAAGCTCCCCTGTAACTCAGGACAATGCTCCTTTTCTCTGGGACGCCTTCCTCAGGAAATTCCTCCTCTTTGCTCCTTTTCCCCTCCTATACGTGGGGCTGGCGAGCGTTTCGGTTTCCAGCGTTGAAAAGGTTAACGCGATCAGTTGTGTTGACACAGCTTGGGAAGAAAGGGTTATACAAATTGTTCAGATGTGCAGGTGTGAGCCTCCCCCAGCGGGAGCTGCAGTTACAGGGAGTCAGGGCGGGCCCTCCGCTGCCTGCCACCTCTCCCTGGCCAAGCTTTTCCCGGGGGCATTCAGTTCCAGAACTCTGTCTTTCCGGGGCTCGGGGCTCAGACTTTGTCCCGCGCACACCACTTAGGCAAAGCTGGCAGACACACTAGATTGTTCATGATCACTTAAAAAGGAATTAGCTGAACCTGCATAAAATTGGACTCAAAACCCAATTAAGATGTTAATTAGAAAGGTGATTAGATAAAGTTCTGACAGAAGCCATAAGCACTCTCTCTTCAGGCTAAATGTTTGCCTTTATCATAGACTCTGTGCTTAATATGTCTCACTTTTTATTTATCCAAGTGTCAAAGAGCAGTGCTTATGTATCTATAGCCATCACGCTAGAATTTGGGGGAATCCAGCCCTGTTGGAATTCCAGCCAGGCCCACCTCTGGATGGGACAGAGCACCCCGGGCTGAACTGTCGCCATCCGGACACCCTGGTTCCATAGGCCATAGCTTGGAGGGGAGGTGAAGGTCTTCTCTGTTGCCCAGCATGACCACTCTGGGACCTGGGTTGTACCAGGACCCTGATTTCCAAACCTTCCCCAGTGATTTTGATGATCAGCTGGGTTTGGGAATCTGTCCTAAGGGATATTGAAGGAAGCCCCCTTCCAATTCTTTGCCTCCTCCTTAAACAAGTAGGATCGGGAAACAATGCAGAGGTTGACATCCCATTGACTTGAGGGCCTGTGGTAAAGCTGGGGCCTCAGGTCTCTGCAGGTGTGTAGCATGGATGTTGTGCCTAGTGTCTGGTCACCTGGCTTCAGAGGCAGAGCAAGTGTCAACTTGGAGATGATTTAGCCTCTCTCAGCCTTTGTGGGGATGGTTAGGACAGATGCTCTCTAAGGTCACTTTTGATCAGAATTTCTGCAGTCTGCTTGGGAAACCAAGCTTCCTTGTACAGATCAATAGGGCCTAAAGTAAGGACAGACTGACTCTGGGACCCTGGGAGACTGAGTAGAGGGAAGCACATCCCGATGTGAGAAGACCTGAACACATCATGGATGGTCCATCCATGTGAGTGAATGAAGGTATGGCTAAATCAGTAAACTGGTAGGATGGGAAACCTCACTGCCCAAGAAGTTTGGAGTGCCGTGGCCATGAGTAGAGTCCTTTTCAAAGCTCGTCTCTCAGAGAGCATAACCTGGCTCTACCTCCTAGGACTGAAGTCCAGGGAGAGGTGTAGGAAGGAGCTTAATAGGAACTCTTTTCTGTCATTTCTATGTTTTCAGAAGGGACTTCACTGAACATAATAAATAAGTAAATGAATTTGTCTCCAGAACTCTGCAATACCATATATTGGCCTGCTAATATGATTCATGGAAAAACCAACAATTCCTCTATAATGTCACATTAACCTGAGACCATAAGGTTTCTTCTCCCTAAGCACTGGTAGAACTGCAAGAGGGATGTATAACTTTTCTCAAACTCTCATGTAAGCTATGCCCTGCAAAGTTGAAGCACAGGACATTTGGTTATTTAAAACAATAATTCATGTATTGATTAAGAAAGAAAAGAGTTGTTGTCTATCTTAATAATCCTCAACTTTCAAATTGGAAATAATTACAATCATGGTGACTCCCATCAGGGAGAGTGCTCTCCATAAGGACAATGTAAATACACACACAGCAGGAAGGGTGTATTTTAACAAAGGAACAGACAATCTTATAAGCTTGAGGTTCTGAAGAGCTAATATTATATTCTGGACTAGGCTGGCACATACCATGGAGCATCAAATGTGAAATAAAGTCCTCAGCTTAGAGTAGCATGACACATTAAACAAAAGAGAAGTTCTGAATAACCAGCTTGTTTGCCTTCTGGATACCTAGTAAGGAAGATATCTTGCTAAAAATCAGAATGAGGCACCTGCCTTTTACAATAACTGCTATAGCATATCATGGATTTGAATGACATTGGTAGAGTCTGATACCTGGAAAATCAAAAATGACAAAGGGAATTTTATTATAAAAGAGCAAAAGTTGCCCTGGCTGGTGTGGCTCAGTTGGTTGAGCAGAGTCCCAGCAAAAAGTCACCAGTTTGGTTCCCAGTCAGGGCACACGTGGGCTCCATCCCCAGTAGGGGGCATGTAGGAGGCAGCCGACTAATGTTTCTCTCTCACATCAATGTTTCTCTCTCTCTCTCTCCCTCCCTTTCTCTCTCATATCAATAAAAGCATACTTTAGAAAGATCGAAGACAAGTTTATGAACATTGAAAGAAAAGTAATGCCAATTTGAAGTCTTGCTTTGTAACACAGTCAAACCCTGAGTGATTAACACTTGCACTTCTAGTTCCCTAAAAATTAAGTTTATTGGGATAGCATTGGTTAATAACATTTAAGTTTCACGTGTAGGGGTTTATGGCACATCATCTGTATGTTGCATTGTGTGCTCGCCACCCAAAGTCTAGCCTTCTTCCGTCACCATATGTTCAATCCCCCTTAACCCTCTGCACCTCCCCGGGCCCTCGCCCCTGCAGTAACCACCGCACTGTTTGTGCCTGAGCTTCAGCTTTCTGTTTCATATCCCACGTACGAGTGCAGTCAGGTGGCTCTTCTCCTTTTCCATCTGACTTATTTCACTTAGCAAGATAATCTCACAGTCCATTCACGTTGTCACAAACGGCAGCATTTCCTCATTTTTTCGGCTGTTGTGTAAATGTATCACATCGTCTTTATCCAGGCATCCATGGAAGGACACTTGGATTGTTTCCATGTCTTGGCTATTGCTAATAATGCTGCGATGAACATAGGGGCACTATATCTTTATAAAGAAGTCTTTTCAAAATTTCAAGGTAGATACCCAGAAGGGGAATTGCTGGGTCACATGGCAGCTGTATTCTTAGTTTTTTGAGGAACTCCCATATCGTACTTTATAGTGGCTGCACCAGTTTACATTCCCACCAGCAGTGTCAGAAGGGTTCCCTTTTGTCACATCCTCTCCAACATTGGTTATTTCTTGTCTTATTTGTCATTCTAACAGTGTGAGATGGTATCTCATGGTTTTGATTTGCGTTTCCCTTATAGCCAGTGAAGCTGAGCACCTTTTCATATATCGATTGGCCATTTGTATTCTTCTTGTGAAAAGTTCAGGTCCTCAGCCTACTTTTTTGGATTGTTTGTTATTTTGTTGCTGGGTCATATGAGCTTTTTATATACTTTGACTATTAGCCCCTTATTGGAGGTATCTTTTGCAAAAATCTTCTCCCATTCAGTCATTCAGTTGGTTGCCTTTTTAATTTATTGTATTATATTATTGCTTTTGTTGTGCAGAAGCTTTTCAGTTTGATACAGTCCCATTCATTTATTTTTGCCTTTACTTACCTTGCCTTTGGAGTGAAGTAAAGTAAGCCTTTCTAAGATCAGTGCCTGTAAGTTTAGTACCTGTGTTTTTTTCTATGTATTTTATTGTTCCAGGTCTTAAATATTTAAGTCTTTAATCTGTTTGGTGTTAAATATCAGTCTAGTTTCATTCTTTTGCATGTGGCTTTCCAATTTCCCCAACACTATTTATTAAAGAGGCTTTTCTTTTTCCGTTGTATGTTTTTGGCTCTTTTGCCAAAAATTAGTTGCCCAGCTCTGGCCAGTTTTCTCAGTGGTTAGAGCACCAGCTTATGAACTGAAAGGTTGTGTGTCTGATTCCCAGTCAAGGGCAGATTTGATACCTGGCCCCAGTTGGGGCACAAGCAGGAGGCAACCAGTTGGTGTGTCTCTCTCACACTGATGTTTCTTTCTCTCTCTAGCTCTCTCTTTCCCCCTCCTCCCTCTCTTCCACTCTCTAAAAAAAAAATCAGTGGAAAAATATCCTCCGGTGAAGATTTTAAAACAAATTAGTTGCTCATATATGTGTGGGTTAATTTCTGGGCTCTCAATTATGTTCCACTGGTTGGTGTGTGTATTTTTCTGCCAAGACCATACTGTTTTGATTATTAACTTTGTAGTATAATCTGAAGTCAGAGAGTGTGACACTTCTGACTTTGCTCTTTTTTCTCAGGGTTGCTTTGTCTACTTAAGGTCTTTGGTGGTGATTCCATAAATTTGAAAATTATTTGTGTTCTAATACTTTGAAAAATGCCATTGGGAGTTAGATGGGGATTACATTAAATCTGTGTATTGCTTTAGGTAATATGGCCATTTTAACTACGTTGATTCTTTCAGTCCATGAACATGGAATATCTTTCCATTTTTGTGTGTCTTCTTAAACTTCTTTTAACAATGTCTTGTAGTTTTTACTGTATTTGCATAGGGCCTTCACTTCTTTTGTTAAGTTTATTCCTGGGAATTTTATACATTTTGATGCAATTATAAATGGTATTGTTTTCTTTTTTCTGTTTCTGATATTTTATTATTAGTATATAGAAATACAATGGATTTTCCTACACTGATTTTGTATCCTGTCACATTACTGTATTTGGTTATTGTTTATAATAGTCTTTTGATGGAGTCAAAAGACTCTATACATAAAACCATGTCATCTGTAAATATTGACAGTTTTACTTCTTCATTCCCAATTTGAAGGCATTTTAATCCCTTCTCTTGCTCAATGGCTCTGGCTAAGACTTTCAGTATTGTGTTGATAACAGGGGCAAGAATGGGCATCCTTTTTTTTTTGATCTTAGAGGAAAAGCTTTCAGTTTTTTACCACTGAGTATGCTATTATCTGAAGGTTTGTTGTCTGTGGCCTTCATTACATGAGGCACTTTCCTTTTATAACCATTGCACTGACTTTTTAAATTCTAAGTGGATCTCATGTCTTGTTAAATGCTTTTTCTATATCTATATATACGATCATATGATTTTATCTTTTGTGTTGTTAATGTGGTGTGTCACACTGATTGATTTTCACATGTTGAACCATCCTTGCATCCCTAGAATAAACCTCACTGTAATGGATTGTTGTATTGGATTTGCTAGGATTTTGTTTAAGATTTTTGCTTTTGTTCCTCTGAGATAATAGCTTGTAATTTTCTTTTTTTATGTGTTGTCCTTGCCTGGTTTTGGTATCAGGTTAATGTTGGCCTTATAAAATAACTTAGGAACTCTGGTGTCTTCTTCCATTTTTTGGAAGAGCTGGGTAGCTCAGTTGGTTAGAGCATCATCTTGATATGCCAAGGTTCCAGGTTTGATCCCTGGTCAGGGCACATATAAGAAGCAACCAATGATGCATGAATAAATGGAACAAATCAATGTCTCTTTCTCTCACCCTTACACATCAATAAATAACAAATAAAACACCAACTATACATATTAAATCTTCTCTGAATGTTTGGTAGAATTTACCAATGAAGCCATCTGGTCCTGGGCTTTTGTCCTTTGAGAAGTTCCTGATGACTGTTTCAGTTTCCTTACTGTTGATTTTGGTTTTCCAATTCTTCATGGTTCCATCCAGGAAGGTTATATATTTGTTTTTTAAATATATTTCTAAGAAATTGTCCATTTCTTCTAGGTTATCAAATATGGTGTCTTATAGCTCTTCATAATATTCTTCTATAATTCTTTGTAATTCTGTGGTGTCTGTTGTAACTTCTCTTTTATTTCTGATTTCATTTATTGGAGTATTTTTTCTTTTTTCCTTAGAGAACCTAGCCAGAGATTTGTCAATTTTGTTTATTTATTCAATGAACACACTCTTTGCTAATTAATTTTTTTTCTATTGTCTTTTTTTCTCTATGTCATTTAATTCTGCTCTAATTTTTATAATTTTTCTTTCTTTCTACTGATTTTGGGCTTCATTTGTTCTTTTTCCCCTTAGTTCTTAATGCTCTAATTTTAGATAGTTTATTTGGGATCTTACAAATAGAACTAATTACAAATCACTCAGCACAGACCCTGAAGAAACTGCACATAGCAACTGATGCTGTCTACTCAGATATATTAAAGTGTTTAGAGTAAAGAGGTAAATCTTTAACATTTTACTTTACATTCTGTGATGTATTCACTTTAATTCATTATATTTGTTTCTCTGATTAAGTCAAGAGAACAGTTTTACTAAGCTCTACAATAGAAGAGGTTGCTTCCTCCAGGTACTATAATTCAGTCATGTGTAAAGCACCCTGGGATTTTCTAGATTAATTAAGGAAAGATGTGACATCCGTGGCCATAGCTCCATGTACAAGTTTAAGCGAAGTGCCTTATTCATTTACTCATTCAGTCACCATTATTCCCTAGGTGTCCTCCTCGGTCATCGGAACAGGGGATGAGCGGTCACTGCTCTTGTCTCCTAGGAGCTCAGCGTCTGGTAGGGAGCAGACGGGACACCCAGAGTCCCCTCCTGGTGTGCAGGCCTCCACTGTGGATGGGCGCAGGGTGGCCCAGGTCAGGGGAATCAGCACCTCGGCCGGCGGGGCTGGGAGAGGCCTGCGGAGGGGGTGCTCTCACACCTTCGTGGGGCGCAGGTGGAAAGTGAGCCCCAGTGTGAGCAGCGGGACTGAGACTCTCAAGTCCAAGCCCTGCGTGCCAGCCCGCCCCCCGCATGATGTGTTTTCCTGTCGTTGCTTTACTCACTGTTGCGTAACCCCGGCTTTTATTTTCCCTTGTGAAAACTTCTATTTATCTTATGCTGGCTTATTGGTTTTATAATACTTAAAAATCCCAGGATTATGTAATCATCACTGTTCTTTTTTCTAGAATTGGTGGAGTATAATTATATATTCTAATTCATTACTCTTGGAGTTATGCCTCCTAATTAGAGCTTTCCATTTATTCCATATCTTTCAGAGTAAGAACTCTAATTTTCAGTGTTTCTTCCCCAACATTTCTTATGCCTTAAATTTAGAATAACTTTGGTAATTGAGGACTACTTTCTGTGGCAGTTTATTTTAGCACTATGAGAAGTGAATTTTGGATCACTGGTTATGTCCACTGGCAGAGTAGTCATAAGAACTAAATCCTATTTAAACAATTCTGCTGCAAATTGTCTCAATGTTTAAAACTCACCAAAGTAATTAGAATAGGAAAATTCTAGTCTATTCTTGCTGAGTACCATGCTGTGGTATGAGACTTTTTTTTAAATTTAAAAGATCCAGCCCTAACCAGTTGGGAAGGTGGCCTGCCGTGCAGGAGGTGGCATGAGTTGTCCCCGGTACAGCGATGCTTTGCTGGGGTTGAGTGATAGCTCCCTCTCTGGCCACCCTGCTTATAGTTTTTAGATGCAAAGGTGGGACTTACATTCACAGACATATGTTGAGTCATAGATTAAGCCCCTCAACGAACTTTTTTCACTGCCACTGACCTCCAAACCGTGCAGGAAATTCCTTTGTAAGCAAGTTCCCATCTCCAGTCCCCTGGCTGTTTAGTCTATGCTGGGTTAAGCATGAGCTTGCTGCTCCTTTGATTGGCAAGCCTAGCACTAGAAAAAACAAATGTATGGAACAACTCTCATCACGAGTTCCCTGCCCTCCATCCTCACAAGCTGTAAACTCTTTCAGCTTTATTTGGACTGAAACTTGATGAGAGCTTCACTGGACAGGAAACACACCCTCCTCCCGAGAAAGCGACCGACAGGACACAGTTTCTCACAGATGCGGTTGCCAAGCTGCAGGGACCCGAGGTGCTCATGGCCCAAGACTTTTGACTCTTGTCAAAGAAGGAAATAGCTTAACCTGTTTATTTTCACTGAAGGTGAAGTTAATTGTTTCATTAAAAACTGCAGTTCCAGCGGTATTTGCAGTTAGTGAGAAGATGGGCAGAAGTTGAAGCAATCCGTGATACCCATGACTCACAAGACAAAAAGAACAGAAAGGTCTGAGGGTAAGAAAATTTAAGAAAAATGGTGAATTTAACCTTAAAAAAACACAAGCAACAAAAGAAAAATAAATAAATTGGACTGCATGAAAATAATAAAGGTCTGTGCTTGCCAGACGCCATTAATAAGTGAACAGACAAGCCACAAAATGGGACATTTCCACATCATATATCTGATAAGGGAAATGTATTGAAAATATATAAAGAGGTCCTACAGCTCAACAATAAAAAAAAATAGCCCAATTAAAAATGGGAAAGGCTCTGAATAGACAGTTCTCCAAGAATGATATTCAAATGGCCAATAAGCACATAAAAAGATGTTCAGCATCATTAACCATCAGAAAATAGAAATAAAAAATGTAATTGGAAGATACCACTTCCCAGCCACTGAGATGCCATGATAACATATATGGACGCTAATAAGTAGGGGGAGGGCCTGGCTGCTGGGGGGCGTTTAGAAGGTGCAGGCAGTTAGAAAAGCGGCTTGTCAGTCTCTCAGAGTTAAACAGCGTTACCGAAGGACTTAGACATTCCGCTCTCAGGTAGGTGCCCAAAAGATCTGAAAACACACCCACCCAAACACTTGTACATGGATGCTCACAGTAGCATTATTTATAATACCTAAGAAAGTGGAAACAACCTAGATCTCCATCATGGATGACTCGATAAGTAAAATGTGAAATAAAGTACTAATATAGGCTACACTGTGGATGAACCTTGAAAGTTTATGCTTAGTGAGAGAAGTCAGAAAAGGCCACATACCGTAGGATTTCAAGTATGCACTTAGCAAGTACCTGACGGCTTCCAAGGCAGTAGGGGAGGAGGTGGGGAATGACTGCCAGTGGGCATGGGGTTTGTCTGGGAACCAAGAACATGTTCTGGAATTAGATAGTAGTGATGACCACACAATTTTATAAATATACTCAATCCATTGAAAATTTATACTTTACAAGGGTGACTTTTATGATATATGAATTATATTTGAATTTTAAAAATCGACATGCAAATTTTTAAAGTACCCTTTCAAGCTACAGATTGGGAGGAAATGTTTGCAAGAGACACCTGAGAAAGGACTGTTATCCAGAATATAGGAAGAATTCTTAAAACTTAACAAAAAAAACAAAACAGTGGGTGAGACATTGGGGTAGACACCTCACCAAAGAAGATAAACAGATGGCAAATAGTCACATGAAAAGATGTTTAACATCATATGTCATTAGGAGATTGCAAATTAAAACAACAATGAGACACCACTACATACCTCTTAGAATAGCAAAAATCCAAAACATGATAAAACCAAATGCTGGTGGAGATGTAGAGCAGTGGGAAGTGGGAACTTTCATTCATTGCTTGTGCAAATGCAAAACTGCACAGTAAAGTAAGTAAATGGTCTTATCATATGTATTAGTCTGCTTGGACTGCCAACAAAATACCACTTACTGGGTGGCCAAACACCAGGCATTAACCATCCCCTGGCTCTGGGCCCTGGAAGCCTGATTAAGGTGCCAGCAGGGTTGTCCCTGGGAAGCCTCTTCCTCGCAGATTTCTCATTGGTGTCCTCATACGACTTTTTTCTTTGCACTGCTCTGAGGGAAAGGGAGGACTCTGTTGTCCCTTCTTCTTGTTATAAAGGCACCATTCCTATTGGATTAGGGCCCCATTTTTATGACCTTGTTAAACCTTAATTGCTTCCTTAAAGGCCGAACCTCTAAATAAGTCACATTGGGTATTAGGGCCTCAACATACAAGTCCTGGGAAGCCACAGTTCAGTCTGTAGCACTCTTCGATCCAGCAATCAAGCTCTTTGGTAACCCCAGTATGTTGGAAATTTATGTCCATATGAAGGCTTATACATGGGCATTTATAGCAACACTATTCCTAATTGCCAGTAGCCTTGATGCCCTTCAATAGCTGAGCGGATAAAGATGGTAATGTTCTGAAGAGAGCAGTGGTTTCAACCTTTTTTCTCTTAGACATACGTCTAATGAAACGTGCAACATTATCTCTTCATGAAGCTTTTTGCACAGTCAAAAATAAGACAATAAGATTTAAACTTCTGTTGCCAAATCTATACAAATATAAATATATTATGAGACAGAATCCAAACCTCAAATGGTTCTTTCTTCTAGTCCAGGCTCCACTTTCTCGACCTTCAAGCTTATGCACCATCTGGTTTGCACTAAACGCTATTTTCATGGGAAATGTCAAGTCCTACGCCATTGCTCCATGCACAGCTCAGGCCTGAAGTTTCTTCCTAAAACACTGTGGCCATGCTCTGGAGCTCAGGATCTTTCCAAAGCTTCTTTTCTCAGACTCGCTATTTCAACCTCCCATTCCCCATGCTCCAGTCTGGTTCCCAAGGCTTTCCCTTTGTCTTGTATCT